>NW_022589713.1:50848530-51043082 GCF_004348235.1 Phoca vitulina
TGAAAAAAGAAAATTAAATATACACTAATAGTCATCAAATCTATGTTTAAGAAAGAAGAAAATCTGGATATGGTCCCAATCAAATGCAACATTTAGAGTCACCTGTAAACTACGGTTTAAAACATAAATAAATATATAAACTTGGCAATGCTCTTAAGTATATGAGAATTTAATTTGCTAATTTTGATGGATTTTGCCTTAAAAATTAGTAGTTAAAATTATTTCCAAAAGGACATATAGAACAGTTACGTATATTCTTGGAATAAACCATTATAATACCAAAACAAAATATACTATCATATTTCTATTAACATGTACATAACAGCTTAAACGACTATTTACCAACATCATCATTTTGGTACATTTGCGTCCCATTCCTCATAGTCCCAAGGGGACAAACTCCTGAGAGAGAAGTCATTATATCGTCATAAGGAAGGATAAAACTGTTAGACTTAAAACTTCCAAATACAGACCAGTCTTAAGAACCTAGTGAAAAATACACATAATATTTTTAAGGAACTTTAAGTACCCCTTCATACATGTCTCTGGCATTGATATTATAAAATATACCTCTAAGCATATTAACAAAAGCTTTAATAATGAAAAAAGAACCACGCTCAGATAGTTAAGTGTTATGAAGGACAATACCAAATGCAACTTGAGGCTCTAGATTTGCTTCTGGTTTGCTCTCTGTGCCTAGATGTAGGACTTATCATAGCAGCAAGCCTCAGTTTCCCAATCTGTGCAATGGAAACACCAAAATACTCTGTACACTTCATATAGTTATTTGTACCTAAGGAGTTAATGTATACTAAGCATACTAAAGTGCTTTGGAACACTATAAAGCACTATAGAAATACAAAAAAATATAATAAAACACTAGCAAAATCCATTTTTAATAAAATTATACCCTATATAGGACTTGTAAAAGGCAATATTTTCTAGAAAACTATTTACTAGGGACACTGGCAAATCACAAGCATGTTAATTAAAATAGTGTCTATGGCAAGCCATTTTGCTTCTTTAAATACTTTATTACCACAAAATTCTACTTGTTGTCATATACAACATGAAAGATGACAAGCTTGCTAACCAAACCTTCCTGCCAAAATCTGTCATTCTTCTAAGAGCCACATTCCATATTCTTTCTTCAAAGCTTTTGCATATATTCCATGTTTCTTCCAATAGCCCTACGTATCCACTACCAAAGACTGAGGGCTTGCTTGGGTTGCAAGGTAAATTGGCATATTTGCCAGATCTCGTATAGACATATCAAGTAGAAAAGGATATTAAATGGCAAGTAAGCACACATGTGCATATATGCACACACGACTGTACACACACACATACACACAACACACACACAAGTGTCCTTCGTTCTTTAGGGAGAAATATATTTCTTACACAGCAAATGATCGTCACTTTAACAGGAAGTGCATAACACAAGCATAAGAAGAAAAATAGATCTTACTCACCATCTCCCATAGCCATTCAGATGGTCCAGGGAGCTTTCTCAAACCAAGAGGTCAAACAGCACAGCAAATAAATGCAGCTTGCTGCCTGCGCCACTGGGCTCGGCCTGCAGCCTGCAGACACCCGGAGCACTGTGTGACCCAGGCCGCGCTGCAGCTCTGCACCGCAATAGCCAACAGCTGCTACTCCACTTCAAAATAAAAGTCTGGGATCTTGCTGAAAATCCTCATCTATTTAGCAGAACCTAGCAGAGCCTGATCAAGATTATTCTTTAACTGCACATATGTGGTTATATACAGGTTATGATGCTTCTCCTTGTACTGGCTGCCTGAAATTTAATGTAAGAAAAGCTCTGGGAGCCAATAAATGCCATCCCACTGGGGGACTTTTAATGCAATCATCAAAACACAAGGCATGTGTTCAGCAATCATTTTCTGCTTCCCTAAAGATATCCATGTAATCAGTAGCAATCACATGATCTGATGGATTAACTGATTTGTGCCTTTTTAAAAAGGTTTTCATCCTTTTGTCATTACCTTTTAATATTTACAACAGAAGATTGCTAGAAGTGCACAAACAGGAATAGCCCAGTTTCCATGATTAACTGCTCTCATTATGCAGGAAGCATTTCTGGCTGCCGTAAACAAATCACGTCAAAGGCAGCCCATCAAAGGCTGCTCTGTGTGCGGACAGCAGAGCCACACGGAACAAAGCTTGCTTCTGGTGGAGACAGAACCTAGCCAGTGCGCAGCTGCAGGACACAGAGCACCCTCCATCCAAGCTGCACAACCATCAGCACATTGTCAAGCTCTGGGAAGGCCCTGGGGCTCATGGTCACAAACAGACATGTTTTAAAATCAATCTAAGAAAAGGTCTGCTTTGCTTTTCACTAATGTGTATGCTACAAGCATATAAAAAACTAGACTGCAAGTTACCTTATTGCCTCTTCTAAGCCCAGTTTCAAGGTAATTTCAAAGCCTAATTCCTATGCTTTGTTTTATTGCCAGCCTCCTAGAGCAATTCTTTTCCTAGCAACTGTTTCAAATAGAGAAGTGGGGAAACATTTTACAATGATTTCACCCCAAGACTTCATTAGCCCTACGCACATGAGACAAATCAGAATTATGCATAGTTTTTTCACAGGCAAAGAGAAAAAGACTTGCAGTCACAGCCACCAACACTGTTGGTGTTTACATCTCAGTTAGCGTAGGAGATGGTCTAGAAAGCTCCATGACAACAGGCCCAGCCATAATCACAGGGGGCCTGCAACTCTGTCTTTTCCTTCTTCAGGGCTGGTATTGCCTCCTTCCAGCCTTGATCTGATTAACATTAAACTTAGTTTCCTTCTAACAGCAGAGCTAATTCCACTGTACTTAGGGATTCTGCCTAACTTACTTTGTAATATGAGAATTAAAGTCCGGCTTGAAAAACCTTGAAGAGAAAAAAATACGCATTTCTCCCTTCCCTAAACTAAATGCTATGCTCAAATCTCTGATGATGTAATTTACTTTGTGTCTTGAGTGTGATGAACTAATTTGCTAGAAAATCAAGTCAAAGAATTCAACCAAAACTTAAATCAAGAGTATAGATATGGCAGTTATGAAAGAAATCAGAGACAAAAGCATGAGATGTAAGATTGTGCACTGAGACACGCATAAGTGGAGAAGAGGTAGACTAAAGAGAAAAAAATAACTCTTACAATCAGGTTATACCACCTTTATAACCTGGGTTTTTTTCTTTTTGTGTTTACTAAAATGACTTTTTTCATCCCAAAGCACTCTAAATCAATATATTATAAAAAGTTTGATGTTTCATTATTATGGCTTCAGGCACAGACACACTAAAAAATTTTATTTACCGTAACAGTTTGTAGAATATCATATGGAACAAATCTGAATGGAATGCCATGTTTGGGTGCATTCATAACAATTTGCTTTGCACATGTACATCAAGTGAGAGAGAGAAGAGGTGGTATCTTCAATGGCTCTCAGTCTGTTACGTGCATGAACTATTTCCACAAGTTTTCATCTTCAGCCTTTATTTTGCCCTAAACTGTTTTTCTGTTCTATAACTTTAAAGTTTTAGGTTGAGTACACAATTATAATAAGCCAATAAGGGCTGAAAATTTTGTGGGGAAAAATGCAGAAATTAAAAAAAGAGTATTACTTTGGGTACAAACTTTTTGCCTTCAAATTATTACTTACAAAAATTCATTTTCAATGTTCAATTAATAGATTTCTCTACCTATAAAAATTATTAAAAAATTATTCATTGTCCTGGGTTGGGATGACATATACTATAATGTTAGTGGAAATAATTTTTTCATTTAATGGTTTTCACTTAGCTGCAAGGATTTTAGGAATAATTTAAATTAATTTCATTAAATTCCTTAAACAAAGAGTAGTTGTATTTCTTCCATTACCAACTGTAATCACTCTAGATATTCATTCGCTTATTTGCTTACTTGCTTGTTTACGATCTATCTCCCTCACTAGAATGTAGGCTCCCTGACTCAAGAACTTTGTCTTCTTCCTGTTGTGACATGATCTAATTTACATTTTAAGATCATTCTCATTCCTGGGTAGAAAATAGATTCTAGAGGGCAGACATGAAATAGAAATCTATTGCAATAATCCAGGTAAAAGCTGAAGACTTACAGTGGGGTTTTAGCAGTGGAGATAGGAAAAAAATGAACAAATTTTAGATATATTAGGATTTCAAAGGTAGACAGACTGGGGGATCAATTCAGGTTTCTAGCCTGAGCTGACGGTGGTGGCACTGACTGAAATGGGTAAACTGGGGGAACAACAGATTTGAGGGGCAGGAAGAGACAACAACAGGCTTTCCACTTTTGGACACGTTAAGCCTGAGATCCTATTAGGCACTCCAATGCAAATGTCATCGAGGCCACAGCTACTAAATCTAGAACATAAGAGAGATGAATGAGGACCAGAACCACACATTTAGGAGTCAAGAACAAATAGTTATCATTTAAAGCCTTTGAGTTGGATTACATTACAGAGAATACAGAAAGGAAGAGGAGAGACGTGGGCCCTGGGACTTGCCAACATGATAAACAGGCTTCCCTCTTATAGTCTCTTCCCTTATTAATGAATCCATTAAAGTATTTTTTCAATGACAGCATAATATTGTCATCAAAAACATCCTGACCTACTCCTACACCCCACTATATAACCTCTTAGACTTTAACATTCACATGTGACCACATTTGAATATTCAGATCATAATCTCCAATACAAAAAAATCTCTGAAGACTCCCTCCAAGAGAAAGAAATGCCAGATACTGACCCCAAACCTCTGTTTATCGAGAGAGAAACAAGAGAAAAAGAAATAGGAGCTAAGAGAATAGGGAATATAAAATCTTCTATTTTGAAGGAACAGAAATAACCTCACAAAATACAAGAAAGACAGCACTTTCAAAATAAACTGTATCCAAATAATATCTTAAATTTATAATATGCATTATACTTTTCTCTTAGAGTTGTAACTACATAGTCTGGAATACACAAATGAGAATGTACTATAAATGGTATAAAAACACAGCAGTCTCAATCCAAGTAATTTTAACAACTATCCATCTTCCCGCTGTTTCTGGTTTCTATGGAAATAGAGGTAATTGCTGGAAAAATAAGGATAAGGTACTTAAAACACCTTCTTCTATTTAGAGAAGAGTGAGAAAACCTGGCAGTCAGGGTGAGGACTGGTAGTGCTGAAGTCAATTTATACTTCTGGAACTAAGTTTAGATTAGGGTAGACACAATCTTTTTAACACTAAACTCTCACTCCATCTGCCTTCCTGCAACACAACAAGGCTCAGTCTTGGTTTAACCCAGAGAAAAAGAACTAAATTATATTAGTAACTAGTTTTTCCATTATTTGACTATACAACTCACACACCAATTTTCCCCCCAACATCAATTACATTACTAAGCTAACCACACTCTATTTATTTTTAAAGATTTATTTATTTATTTTAGAGAGAGAGAAAGCGCGTGCATGTGCGCACACGGGGAGAAGCAGAGGGAGAGGAGAGGGGAAGCAGACTCTCGGTTGAGTTCAGGACCCTGAGATCATGACCTGAGCCAAAACCAAGAGGCTGACGCTTAACAGACTGAACCACCCAGGCGCCTTCCCACCCCGCTCTCTTTAATAGGAACCTCCTTTCCTAGGTGGAAAAACCACCTATACTATCTTCGGAAATAGAATATATTCTTCACATACATGGATAAAAACTAAAGTCTAGGTAAACGCCACCCACTAAAACCAAACACAATCTAGCAATCTTACAAAAAGAAGAGCAACCACAAAACTGAGTAAGTGCCAGAATTAACCCGAAACCTCCTTGAATTCCAACTGAGAAGCCAAAGATGATCATGCTGGTGAAGTTTCTACTTCTAGGTCTCTTCACCAGTATCATCACTGAGAGTCTACACATAGGTGTAATAAAGCCCAACAACCCCAAAACTTTTACTAAAAACAACTAAGTAAAACAATTACTTTCGGGATAAAAAACCCATTTTATGCATGGAACATGGAAGGCAAGAGGGTCAACGTATCTTCAACCCAGAAGCTACAAAAAATAAGGCAAAAAAGTAATTCCAGTTTCCACAGTTGACCCAAAATTAAATTTTCAGTTACTCTAAAAGAGAGAATAGGTAATAATTAGCAGTATGTAAAGACTTTGTTATTATACCCTAACTAAGCTTCAATCCACGAAATCAAATCTGCTGAATCAGTGATATAATAGTTGGCTTGAAAACATGTTTTAGTATCTAAAAGTTTGCTAAATAATCTTAGAAATGTTTTAGAACTGGAATAACTTAATTATTCTTACCTTTGCAGATACTCATACCACCTGAATTTTGCACTTCATCAAATTTGGCAAAAATCATCTCTAACCTGGGAATAAAGAACACATTTTGTTTGTTCTATATACAGTTTAAATAGAAACAATTTCCCTAACCACCTCCCTGAGAAAAATAAGTTCAGGGATTCAGTTAGTCTCATACAACTCTCTTTTACAATTACCTCACTTACGAGAGAAAACACCAAGCCCATCTCACTTGAGTAGAGAAGCAGCCAAACACAGGCAGCATCTACATGCACACAGTTTCATGTTTCCTCATAAAATTATTTCTCCAAACCCACCAAAAATACTTGTTACGACCTTATAATAAATGCACTCAGTCACCAAGACCTCTTTAAAAAGTACATAAAATCGGGCGCCTGGGTGGCTCAGTTGGTTAAGCGACTGCCTTCGGCTCAGGTCATGATCCTGGAGTCCCTGGATCAAGTCCCGCACCGGGCTCCCTGCTCGGCAGGGAGTCTGCTTCTCCCGCTGACCCTCCCCCCTCTCATGTGCTCTCTCTCATTCTCTCTCTCAAATAAATGAATAAAATCTTAAAAATAAAAAAATAAAAAGTACATAAAATCATGCAAAGGAAACGTAAGGCAAACATAAAAACAATGAAATATAAGATGCTAGAAACTAAAGTGATACGGATATGACTGATAATCTGACATTTTCTCTATTAAACTACTTTCTTTCAACACCAATTCCATTACTCTTCTGATTATATTCAGAATTATTTCTACACTTCTGCTATCACTTTTTTTTAGTTAACAATGTGTTTCTTATTACAAAAGCAATGTACACTCATTATAAAAGAAAACGAGGAAATATAGTTAGGAAAAAAGAAAAAACCCAAAACACAATCCCAACATCCAATATTTTTGAATTGTATGCTTTCTGATGGTTTGTATTTATTTTTTTTTTAAAGATTTTATTTATTTATTTCACAGAGAGAGACACAGCGAGAGAGGGAACACAGCAGGGGGAGCAGGAGAGGGAGAAACAGGCCTCCCGCTAAGCAGGGAGCCCGATGCAGGGCTCGATCCCAGAATTCTGGGATCATGACCCAAGCCTGAAGGCAGACGCTTAACGAATGAGCCACACAGGAACCCCGATGGTTTATATTTATATATAAATTTTCTTCAGATCAAAATGGGATCATGCTGACAGCAGTATTTTTTAGTTTGCTTTGCCTTTACTTTCCAATATATCATGCTATGATTTATTCTTTTTTTTTTTTGAGAGAGAGAGAGAGCAAGCATGCACGGGAGGGGAAGGAGGGAGGAGAGGGAGAGAAAGAATCTCAAGCAGGTTCCACGCATAGCACAAAGCCCGATGTAGCGCTCAATCTTGGGACCCTGAGATCATGACCTGAGCTGAAATCAAGAGTCACTTAACTGACTGAGCCACCCAGGCGCCCCTATGCTCTGATTTATTCTTAAAGTTATGACTTAGAAATCTGGGCCAGGGAAGAGGGCCATTGTCATTTTGTTTTTAATTGCCAGATGTTCTCTGACTTACCCTTATGTTTCTGTCACAGTGTCATTTCTATAACCTTAGTTAAGCTGTGGTCCATATCCTGTCATTTCTCACTTGTAAACTGAGGATGCAGACACTTTCTATCTTAAAAATATATTTTTTTAAAGTTGAAAACCTTCTAGGAACTCATCATAATGTGATTTTTTTTTTTAAAGATTTTTTTTTTTTTTTTGACAGAGAGACAGCGAAAGAGGGAACACAAGCAGGGTGAGTGGGAGAGGGAGAAGCAGGTTTCCTGCTGAGCAGGGAGCCCGATGCAGGGCTCGATCCCAGGACCCTGGGATCATGACCTGAGCCGAAGGCAGACACTTAACGACTGAGCCACCCAGGCACCCCCATAATGTGATTTTTTTTTTTTTTAAAGATTTTTATTTATTTATTTGAGACAGAGAGAATGAGAGAGAGAGAGCACATGAGAGGGGGGAGGGTCAGAGGGAGAAGCAGGCTCCCTGCCGAGCAGGGAGCCCGATGCGGGACTCGATCCAGGGACTCCAGGATCATGACCTGAGCCGAAGGCAGTCGCCCAACCAACTGAGCCACCCAGGCGCCCAACCATAATGTGATTTTTAAACTGGAGCCTTACCTCCTACCCCCACTGAATTCAACAAATAAAAATATTCACACATCTGAAAGCATTTCAGTTTAAAGACATTGGTTGCTTCATCCTACAGAGTAGTATCTTCCAGAGACTTGAGCAGAGAGCAGACAAGTTGCCCAGAGACAAGATGTGGACAAGATGAAATGGGGGAGGGAATGCTGGAATTGGAAGGTGGGACACCTCAGAATGAAGACCACACAGGCCAGATACAGAAAGGAGAGGAACCAGGAGAGCTCTCTGGGGAAAATGGCAGAACAAGATGTTAAGAAGCATGAAATTAACACTCAAGAGTAGCAAAATGGGAGTAAGAAACTGAGGACAGAAAGCTCTGATAGAAGAGAACTGATAAGGAATTAAGGTGGGCAGATAAAACATACAAGTCCTTAACTGAGCTACCCAGGCACCCCAGGAAGAAAAAATTTTTAATTATTACTTTAAAACTATTTGATTCAATGGCTTTATAAATAATACTTAAGCTTAGGTATTTTAATAAAGAAGAATGTTCTTGATATAAATAAGGGTGGGCAAAACCAGAAATTTTACCCTAAAGGGCTATATCCAACAGGAAATTTCAAAATCACAAAGGGAGCAGCATTTGATAGGCAGAAATACCCTTTTGAAACATAAAGTTAGAAAATGATTACTATATGATAAAAGAATATAGTTTTCAAATAAATGCAATATTCAGTATAAAGTTAAAAGAGGGAAACAGTGGAACAATCATCTGAAGAAATGGGTAAACCAAAATTCATTCATTTTTACCTTATAAAAGTTTTAGACCCTTTGACATAAAGGGGTCCAGTGACATTCAAAATACTACCTACAAAATAATGAGGTCATATGCTAAGGATAGAAAACATTCTGGCATGCTTGAAAGAGCAAAGCTCATCACACCTTGTACCCTCCCATTCCCTACTACCTGTCACTGCTCTGGTCTCAGACTCCTTATCTGCCAAGTGACTCACCACTTCATGGTCGGAGAAACCATAAATAAGAATGGATGGGATTAATAGGTCATTGGCTTATTTCAGTAAGAACATTAAAGTGCAGGCTATCCCCATATGGTAAAACTCCTATGAGATTGATTCTGATGGGGGGGAAATCAAATAAGGGGTTTCCCATAACAACTAAAATTACTTATTAAAAAAAACAACTTAAGCAAAAAGGAAGATTATAGGCTAATCTTACCTTGAGCATAAATGCAAAAATCTTAAACACACATAAGGACACTTAATTTGTAACAAAAGGAACACTGAAGAAAGACGTTTTCAGTAAGTGGTGTTGGTCAAGTGGATACCCACATGGAAAAAAAATGTATCTGAACCCCCATTTCACACCACTTTCAAAGAAAATACCCCACGGACTATAAATCTAAATGTGAATGAAACTTCAAGACAATCACCCAGAGAATGTCTTTAAGATATTAGGATAAGCAAAGATTTCTTAAACTGGGCACAGAAATGTCTAATCATAAAGGAAATGTCTAAAAACTACATCAAAATTAATAACTTACGTACATTAAAAGACATCATCAAGAAAGTAAAAAGGCAAGTCACAAGGTGGGAGAAGATATCTGAAACATATACATAGCTGACAATGGGCTTGCACCTAGAATGTATGTTAAAAAGTCCTACTAATCAATTTTTTTTAAATGACAGACCACCCAATTTTTTTTTTTTTTTTTTTTTTTAAAGATTTTATTTATTTATTTGACAGAGAGAGACAACGAGAGAGGGAACACAAGCAGGGGGAGTGGGAGAGGGAGAAGCAGGCTTCCCATGGAGCAAGGAGCCCGATGCGGGGCTCGATCCCAGGACCCTGGGACCATGACCTGAGCCGAAGGCAGACGCTTAATGACTGAGCCACCCAGGCGCCCCCAGACCACCCAATTTTTAAAAATAGGCAAGAGACCTGAAAGGACACTTTAAAAGAACATATCCAAATGGCTGATAAATACATGAAATGGTTCTCTTCTTTATTAGTAATCAGAAAAATGCAGATTACCACTATAATGACAACACCAGAAACCTAAAATTAGTAAGATTATGACTAATAATGCTAAATATCAGTGAAAACATAGAATAATAGGAACTATTATTCTAGTTCCAGCAAGAACTTATTCTAGTTCTTATTATTATCTAGTTATTATTATTCTAGTTCTATTATTCTTATTATTCTAGTGCCAGCAAGAATATAAATGGGTACAACCACTCTGGAAAACTGTTTGTCAATATCAATTACAGGTGAACATATCTGATGGCCCAGCAATTCCACTCTTAGATATACTCTAAGAGGTGAATACATAGGTACACCAAAAGACATTTACAAGAATGTTTTTAATAGCATTATTCAAAAGAGCTACAAACTGAAAACAACTCACAAGTCCATCATTAGTATGGATTCATTAGGTAGGACTTACTCATAAAAGAGAAAAGTAAATGGCAATGAAAACAAACCAACTACGGCAGATCCAACAACCCAAATGAATTAAAACAACAACAACAAGGGGCACCTGGATGCCTCAGTTGGTTGAGCAACTGAGAGTCATCTCGGTTTCAGCTCAGGTCACAATCTCAGTGTCGTGGGATCAAGTCGTATGGTGGGCTCCTCACTCAGCAGGGGGTCTGCTTGAGGATTCTCTTCCTCTGCCCCTCCCCACCTCAAATAAGTAAATAAATCTCTAAAAAATAATGTTAACTGAAAGAAGCCAGACACAAAAGAGCACATACTATATGATTCCACTTATATAAAATTCAAAAATTCAAGAATTAAAAAGGATTTAGGCAGGCTTCTGGATGATTATAATGTTCAACTTTGCCACCTATGTGGATACATGGGTGTATTCACTTTATGGTAATTTACACAGCTGCATACTTATGATTGCATACATTTCTGTATGGATGTCATACTTGCATAAAATTGTAAAATTATTTAATAAAAAATACTTTCAATATAAATTTTAAAATATATAATGTAATATATATACATACATATACACACTCATACACATAAATACATTACATTAACATCATTTCTTTCATTCACATAAAATGATGTAGAATTTACTCAAATGAAATTGTTAGCCCTGGAAGTAGAAAATGAGTAAGCAAACAAAATGCATATTTAATGGACAATCTTATTACCAAAAAATAATTGGTACTGGAAAAAAAATACATGGTAAGAGAGATAGCCAGATATGATGAGAGTTATACCAGAACATACCTCTGAAGTAGTCTTACATCTCCTGACACCCGACCCCCCACCACCAAAAATCTAATCAAGCCTCCAGATCTAACTACCAATTTGTAAGATATAAAGACAGAAGGATATGTCAAACCATACCACAGAAAAAGAATTAGCAATATTCAGAATATGGGAAACTTTACAGGATAAACTACCTAGCTTATTCAACAAATAAACACAAGAGAAAAACGTGTTGGAGGTAAAGATTTAGAAAGACTTGTAAGAACATATCAACTAATTGTTGGACTTTATTTGGATACTGACTCAAAGAAACCTAAAAACATATACAGAAACTTACGTTTATGAAACAACTGGAAATTTGAATGCTGACTGGATATTTGATTTATACAACTATTTGCAAAAAAAATTTTAAGTTGTGATGACAGTATTGAATGTACTGAATTACAGATGAAATATTATGACTTGGGATTTGCTTCAAAATAAAACAAGAGTTTTATTTTATTTATAACTCACTGGCCATGAGTTGTTAATTGTTGAAGCTGGGTAATGGGTACATGAAGGCTCATTATACTAGTCTACTTGAGTCTGTGTTTGAAATTTTCTGTAATAAAACGTTAAAAAATTCCTTTCAAGCCCCCCTTAAAATGGGGACTAAAATTTGATTACAAAAAAATTTAACTGGAATAATATCTTTAATAAAAACAGGAACTCTGAGAACTACTAAAGAAAAAAAGTACCTTTGGAAAAAATGTTCTGATACATGAGAAGCTCATCAATGGGATTTTTACTGATCTGACTGATGCTACTGTACTCAGATATTCTTAATTTTCTTTTTATTTGACTAGGTTTTAAGAGTAGTGACTAATTTTTTTTTTTAAGATTTTATTTATTTATTTGACAGAGATAGACAGAGCCAGAGAGCACAAGCGGGGGGAAAGGCAGAGGGAGAGGGAGAAGCAGACTCCCCAACTGAGCAAGGAGCCTGATGTGGGGCTCGATCTCAGGACCCTGGGATCATGACCTGAGCCGAAGGCATTCGCTTAACCATCTGAGCCACCCAGGCGCCCCGAGTAGTGACTAGTAGTGACTAATTTCTTTTTTTTTTTTTAAAGATTTTATTTATTTGAGAGAGAGCACATGCGAGCGAGTGTAGGGGAGGGGCAGAGGGAAGGGGAGAAGCAGACTCCTTGCTGAGCAGGGAGCCCAATGTGGGACTCAATCCCAGGACCCTGGGATCATGACCTGAGCCGAAGGCAGACGCTTAACCGACTGAGCCACCCAGGCGCCCCAGTAGTGACTAATAATTATATAGCTTTCTGTTATCCAGTATCTTGTGTAATACCTTTCAATAGGAGGCACTCAAAAAAGTATTTATTTAATGAATAAATTAATATTTTTACTAAATTCTTGCTCAAGCATCTTCCAAATAATGATTATTATTGTTTGGTATCAAAAGACAGTTTACTGGATGATATTTAATTACATATTAAATAACATATGAGTATATAATCAGTGTCCAAAAAAATTACAGGATGTAAAGAACTTTTTAAATGGTGATAACCTACATATCTTTATGTATCTTGTGAATTTTAAAACATCTCAGCAAATTGAACCTATTTAAAAGAAACACATATTAAAACTTATAAAATGAGGGGCCAAAAAAAAAAACCAAAACCAAAACAAATTTAGCAAGACTTACCGAGCAGGAGGAATTCCTCTCTTACAAAGATCCACCCTCACTCTCTCTCCCACATGTCTATAGATCTCCACTATAGCTAATACGGCAGCATCTCTCACCTGCCAAAGAATTCAGAACTTAAACTTAGATGAGACATAATAAAACACTTCATCTCAAGGCACCATTACAACTGGAAGTTCTCAGTTGGTTTTAATGCCTCTAAACCCCTGAGAGATTTTGGCAGGTCATTAACAAAAAGCAAGAGGACCTGCTGAGAAAACTCTAGAGAAATCTTGTAAAACGCTTTGTAGAAATCTAAGAAACACGTATGTAAACGTTACCAATGTGGTTTTTTAAAAATCTTCTATTTGTAATAAGACTGCACAAAGAACTGCCAATAACTGTATGAATACAAATCATTATTGCAGTTAATATACTTTTCTGGAATAAAACTGCCCTTCAAGAATGTGGTCTGAACTCAACACCAATGTTCATAGCACCATTATTTACAATAGCCAAAAGGTGGAACAAACCCAAATGTCCACCTAAGGATGCATGTATGAACAAAATGTGGTATACACATACAATGGAATATTATTCAGCCTTAAAAGGAAAGGGCAGAAATTCTGACACATGCTACAACATGGATGAACCCTGAAGACATTGTGCCATGTGAAATATGCCAGATACAAAAGGACAAATTGTATGGTTCCACTTTCATGAAGTACCTAGAATAGTACAATCACATGGAGAGAAAGTAAAATGTGGTTGCCAGGAGCTGGGGGGTTGGGAAGAATGGGGAGTTATTGTTTAATGGGTACAGAGTATGGGAAGATGAAAAAGTTCTGGAAATGGATGGTGGTGATGGTTGCACAACAGTGTGAATGTACTTAATTGCCAATGAATTGTACACTAAAAAATGACTGGAATGGTAAATTTTTTGTTGTGTATATTTTAACACAATTAAAAGAAAAAAAAATGTGGCCTCAAGACAGGAATTTGGAAGACAGCTCTAGTTTCCTTGCACAGCTCACTGTCAAAGAGCAAGTGAAGAGGTAATGGAATTCTCTTCAAACATCCAAAGGCAGAGCTGGGGCCTAATAGCAAGGACAAGTTTATCCAGGGTTATTCCAAATGCCCAAGCTATGCCAAAAAGGTTATAGTCAAGATTCAACTCCACTAGGATGGACAAGACCCAGAATACGCTCCTGTATTATGCCTACAGCATACACAGCTCAGGTAAAGAAATTTCTAACAAGTGATACACCACTGGTACAAATTCCCTCTGTTAAATAGGGTTATGACTGTTGCAAAAAGTTGTTGTTATGCAACCACATTCAGGAATGAAGAAAGGAAGCTGACAATCTGTCCACACAATTAACATGTAGGAGGACTATAAAAAGGAATCCAGGTTCTTTGTCACTCAATCTTTCAAACCCAAGAACTATCCTTTTAGTCCCATATATCCTTAATACTAGCCAAACGAGTAACAAACTTAAGCAACTTACGTGAATATAATGTGTTCTTGGAAAGTAACTTTGGTGGATTAAAAAAAAAAAAAATGAGGTGAAATCTTGTTTTCACTACCCCCCTCCGCCCTCCCTCTTCTTTTTTTAAAATGGAGTTAAGGGCACTAGGAAAGAAGAGATAGCCAAAAAAATTAGTCGATGCTTGAATGTAAGTAAAATTTTACCTGACTGTTGGAATCTCCAAATAGGATACACAAATGTGGTACCAACTTGCTGAGGACTAGTGGCTGAGCCCCAAAACTAAATATAATTTGAAACAAAAAATAAAGAGAATTTGGTTTTAATCGAACAGTAAACAAAATAGCCTTATACTTTCTTCTTGTCTATATCAAAAAGCCAAACATGGTGAGGAGCATGGGTACACATCATTAAAACATGAAGGACATCAGACACAAGCAAAAACTAATTCTAAACAATGTGAAATATGCAAACTTGAAAAATCATGACTGACAATGAAAACTGTCAACACATGATCCAACAGAACAAAATGTTCAACCAATGGCACTTTTAACACCTAGCAACCTACTGATCACTCAGGAAAAATTGAGCTTTTGCTTTAAAATAGTGATTTTTTTTTAGATGCTGGGTCTCAAATAAATTTGCATTCCAATAAAACCTTTAATTATGTTTATTAATATTTGATGAGGTCATGGGTTGAAAGCAAATGACAGGAGAGCCAAAAACCACAAAAGTTGTGCAGAACTGAATGCACTTACAAGCTCTAGATGGCAGAAAGGACCACAGTGGAGTAATAGAAAATAAATGAAGGTATAGTTAGAAAAAAGGAAGTAACACTACAGGAAAAGTTGAAAGCTACTATCTATCACCTATCTTGTTGCACAGAACTTGAACAAATAATCCAGAAAGAGATCAAAAGCCCTAACAACTTCTTCGGACTGGAGTTCTGAGCTCTGTGGCTCTCTGCTGTCAGAGCTCTACATACTGCTACCTGATTCACTGTCTAGTTATCTGGGAGAATCTTGTTCAGTCTGTGATTTGGGTAGCCATACACACTGGTCTAGAAAGCCTAGCTGGGGGGAATTGGCTACGATATTTGAAATACCACTGAGTTAAAAACAATTCCAAACTGGGTCCAGAACAGAAGTAGATCCTAAGTTATATCAACATACTTGTTATACGACCATCTATTTTGGGTAGCAACTATTAACTTACTCAAGAAAAAAAGAAAAACACTTCTTATCACTGACTAATAATTTTAAATTAACATACACATAAAAAATTAACAGCTAAAGATACCGAATCAAAAACTCTTATACCAGAAATCAATTAGTAACTATTTAAAATGTTACTTCCATAGCTTTCTTCAAGCTTTATGAAATGGATATTGCTTTTTCCTTTTAGAAAAATGAAAAACAAGATGGCTATTTTCAGTAATCATAAAACTTACATGTTTAAGGTTTCAATAAGACACAGACACACGCCTTCTCGAGATCGAAAATTCTTGTGCTTAAAACCAGAAGCCAACTGTTCCCAAATGTACTATTTAAAAAACAAGTATAACAAAAAATTAAATTACTCATGCTATAATCTTTTTTTATTCCCAACCTTATCACCAACCTTAATGATAACTGAATTTTCCCATCAGACTTTACTTCTCTACCAAATTTGTACTAATGTTGTTCTCACCCATTTTTAAGTATCTTAATCACATTTTTAGTTTTTATTTAGTATCTTTCACTTTAGATTTGTTATTCTCAGAAAAACTATGTCCATCTTTCACTTTGGATTTCAATTATTCTCAGGAAAACTATGTCCAATACCTAAAAACCTTAGAATTTCCATGGACATAGAATTCTTTCTAAGCTTTAGAAACCTCCCAACAACAATGCTACCATTATAAGCCCAGTAGTCCAGTAAGCATTTAAAAGGTCCAATGTTGCCTAGTAACTACTCCAAATTGTCACATGGAACAGGGTTTTTCAACATTTTATAATTCAGGCTTTTCTCGCTTTAGCACTGGATCCAAATACAGAAACATCATTTGGTAAAAGTCATTTTATTGCTACCTAATATAATTTTCTTTTGTAAAAAGCATACATAACCTGTAACAGATAACCTACAGCAATTATACAAATTTGGTGTAGGAAGGAACCCAACTTTATTCTTCCAAACATACAGCTAATTGTCTCTATCCATCCTTTCTCCACATTTAGAAACACCATCCTTACCATTTATTAGATTCATACACACACACACACACACACACACACACACACACACACACACACACACACCTCTTCCTGGACTCTTTATTATTCAGTTCTACTAATATTTCTCTTTCTGCCAAACTTTCTGGAAGGTAACGTGGAAGTTTATTCAGAAAATCTTAAATGTGAATAACCTGATGCAGCAACACCATCTCTGGAACACTATTCTATATAAATACTTATATGTACATCCAAAGACACACGTACAAGGATGTTCCTTATAGAACTGCTTATAACAGCATGTCAAAATGAGTTAAAATTTGAACCACTAAACAAGTGTTGAAGGATACCCACCAAACTATTAACAAGGACTTCATTCTAAGGTATAAAATATCTGGGCAAACAGTTAATTTTTGCAATTTTTTATAAAACATATGTAATATGTGTTATAATTTTAAAACTGTATTTTAGGTAATAACCCATAATACCATTGTATATATTGTAAACTCTGATTTTTTTCTACTTAACATTCTATAAATCTTTGTTTACATATCAATTTATTGTCATGCTTTTTAATAAACTTCCAAGTTACCTTCCAGAAAGTTTGGCAGAAAGAGAACTATTAGTAGAACTGAATAAAGAGTCCAGGAAGAGAGGGGGGGTGTGTGTGTGTGTGTGTGTGTGTGTGTGTGTGTGTATGAATCTAATAAATGGTAAGGATGGTGTTTCTAAATGTGGAGAAAGAATTGATTGAGACAATTAGCTGTATGTTTGGAATAACCTGATGAATAACCTGATGGAAATTGTTAATAATAACATTAATTTCAGTATCAGAGTCTGAGTTTCATCTCGAACCTTGTCTTTGCCATCTCCCACTCTATTAAAGCTACAATAACTAGAGAAATGCAAGAGAAAGAGAGTAAATATTTATAATTCATCTCCATTATAAGCTATATTTTACAAAATTATTAACAGCTTGTGGGGTGCCTGGGTGGCTCAGTTGGTTAAGCGACTGCCTTCAGCTCAGGTCATGATCCTGGAGTCCCGGGATCAAGTCCCGCATCGGGCTCCCTGCTCAGCAGGGAGTCTGCTTCTCCCTCTTGACCCTCCCCCATCTCATGCTCTCTCTATCTCATTCGCTCTCTCAAATAAATAAATAAAATCTTTAAAAAAAAAAATTATTAACAGCTTGTTTCCATAAATGAAAAGTTAAGAGGTAAGCAAATTATTTCCTTTACTCATGAGTCCAATCAAAAATAACGGAGAAGGAAGTTTCAAAAGCATACATATGGGACTTAAACTTACGACCCAACGTGGGACTTAAACTCACAACCCTGAGATCAAGACCTGAGCTGAGATCAAGAGTCAGATGCTTAACTGACTGAGTCATCCACGCGCCCCTTTTTGCTCTCCTTTCAAAACATCTCCATGACGGCTAATTTTTTCTACTGTATTCATACAACACAAGTTGGTGTCACAGAATATATGCCTTATACAATCAATAACCACCTGTTCAAATAAAAAATTTTCTTCTTGTTGCTGTAAAAGCTGCACAAATTAATATAACATTCAGTAGTTCTCAAAATGACCTTTCTCACTGAACACTATTATCTGCAGGTAAGAAAAACTAGAAAATCCTAAAGAATAATATAATCAGCAGTGTCCAGCAGAATCTCAGAGTTAGCTTTGTATAAAGTGTCAAAGAGCAGAAAATAGGAAAAAGAAAAGCAAAAAAACCAAAAAGTCAAATATTGACATTTTATCTTAAATTTCAATTCCTTTAAAGAATTAACAACAATTCATTGTTTAAAATTTCAGCTTTCCTGTCCCCTGGGGCTTCAATGACTTGCTGTGATTACCAGCTATCTTTACTGATATTTCATCACTGATTAGCAAAATGTAAATTTGAAAACGAAAGCCTACCATAGGTGGTGCTACTTGATCCATTAATTTCAATAGCAGAGTCTGAGCTTCATCTCGAACCTTGTCTTTGGCATCTCCCATTCTGTCTATTAAAGCTACAATAACTAGAGAAAGGCAAGAGAAAGAGAGTAAATATTTATCATTCATCTCCATTATAAGCTATATTTTACAAAATTATAAACAGCTTGTTTCCATAAATGAAAAGTTAAGAGGTAAGCAAATTATTTCCTTTACTCATGAGTCTAATAAAAAATAACGCAGAAGGAAGTTTCAAAAGCATACATATTACATGATATCCACTTATGATAACATTCAAAAAACAGGCAAGACTAAATATTATCCTATTTGGAGATGTGTATGGCTAGTCAAGCTCTACAGATGAGCAGGGAATGGTTATCTAAAAGGTCATGTCAGTGGTTACCTCTGGCAGAGGGAGGGAGAGAGGGAGGTGTCATCAGGAATGCAGAGAGGAAGTATCTAGGATGGCAGAGTTCTAGTTTCTCGACCTGGGCACAGGCAGGTGTTGGTGTACAATTACATGTGTCACTTATGCATGTATGACATATAACTCAACTGACAAAAATAAAACCCTAGGCTCCTGGGATTAAAGTTTTTCTCTACTATGTCCAAGACTGTGGCACTATTTCATGGAAGGAGGCAGGAAAGGCAGGTGAGAGTCCATTCTTGGAGAGTTTTCACGAAAAAGGTTTCTGTAACTATAAATCAACAAAGCACCACAAAGAAATCACATCTATTGAGGGTGAGGGTGAAGGGAAAGGGAGGCGGAAGCTAGAACTCAGAGGGTTTTAAGTCCACTCATTGGGCAAAAATATCTCATAGTCAAAATTATCTTTCTGTAATCCCTTAAATTACCATTGCCCCTTGTGTGGTGTTACAAGGTGCGTGGCCACAATATTTCATCTCCTTTTGTCTTTATATCCTCAACCATTAATGTTTGCAGCAGCACTCACCTCAGAAGATGACTGAAAATGAAAAAGGGAATAAATGTAAACCACTTAGAGTGAAGGGCACTGAGTAAGCACTCTGTATCACCTACCACCCTCACCATCGCTAGCATCATTCTACATGTTCGAAGGCAAAGAAATTAACTTCTTTTCTCTTTTGACATGATAGCTATAGCCTTCCTTTCCCTGAGGCAATGAAGGCTGAGACCTAGTGTAAACAAGGGAAGGAAGAAGAAATGAGATCGAGAAAGGGATTTTTCTCTCATTTATTTATTGACAATTATAATTAATTGTATATATAATTTGATGCAAATATGTTCTACAATATAACATTGTCTACAATATAACAACCAGACTGATGTAATAATAATAAACAACAACACTTAAGGAAAAAAGAAATTAAATTCTTTTTGGAAGAAAATTCGACTATAGTGAGAAGCCCACTATACCAAATGAAATGATATTATCCAAAAACCTAAGCTTAATCAAGGAAACGACTGTATAAGAAAACAAAGTCCCTGCCATAAAATCATAAGCCTAATCATGAGGCAACTGAAGTACCTGTCAGTCGGAATAATATAAACACTTCTCATCTTGCTTAGATTATTGTTAACATCAGAGAAAATCATTGACATCTGTAGGATTGGCTGTGTGGGACTCTGGTTCTGATAGCTTCTGAGAGGCAGAAGACAGTAATAAACACTTAATAAATATTAAATATTATTATGTACTAAGCACTGAATTATCTCACGTCATCCTCATAACAATCCTATGAAATAGAGTAGGCCCATTTGATAGAGAAGGCCCAAAGGGATTAAATACCTTGCCCAAAGTCACACAAATAGCAAGCTGAAACAAGGATTTAAATAATCCACACAATTAGGTCCCAGTCATAACTATTTCTATTTACTTGTAACTGGGGTGTTCTGCGTGGGTGTGTGTGTTGTAACAATCACACAACAGTAGTATGAAAAAAAAATAGCCACTTCATTCTTGAGAGGTGGAATTTAACTCCAAAAAGGAAATTAATATGTTGACCCAAACAACAGCTCACTTCATATGAAAAACTAAAATTTTATAAAATATAAACAATGAAAACAACTTTACACTATATAAACTTTTTATTATAGTTATTAAAAAATCCGTGAATTTTTTGCATTAGAATTCCTTTTTAACACATACTCCCTTGGTGTCAAGTAAAATAAGATTTTATTCCTAGCTCTACCAGTTATTAATTATATAAACTTCTCCACATTTCGAAGTTTCCTTGTCTATAAAATAAGGAGGGATGCAGGCCTATACCTCACATGGCTAGTGAGAGGATGAAGTAAAACTGGTAAAAAAAAAAAAAGGCTTGTGCTAAGCCCATAATAAGCATTTGGAATAGTTAACAGTCTAAGGATCCTAAAGATCTGTATATAATATAATGACCACTGAATTTTACCATTCAATGTGATGAATATTCAATAGATAATTATAGGAACCCAAAACAGTGTTTTTACCCTATAGACATTAAGAATTTGTTAAACAAATGAATAGATCAGACTGGAATATGAACAGTGAAACACTGGAGAAGTTTAAAGCACAGCTGGTATGTTTTATTCTCTCAGCACTGTATGAGATGCATACCATTTTACAAGATGCAAAACTGATGACCAGGTAGCCCAACTATTCTAATACTCTTTCTGTAACTGCATTTTCAATTAAAACTATCTGCTTAAAGAAAAAGCATCTGACAAAGTACAGCATCCTTTCTTGATTAAAACTCTTCAGAGTGTAGGGACAGAGGGTACATATCTCAGTATCATAAAAGCCATCTATGAAAAACCCACAGCAAATATCATTCTCAATGGGGAAAAACTGAGAGCTTTTCCCCTAACATCAGGAACATGGCAGGGATGTCCACTATCACCACTGCTATTCAACATAGTACTAGAAGTCCAAGCCACAGCAATCAGACAACAAAAAGAAATAAAAAGCATCCGAATCGGCAAAGAAGAAGTCAAATTCTCATGCTTTGCAGATATGATATTTTATGTGGAAAACCCAAAGACTCCACCCCAAAACTGCTAGAACTCATACAGGAATTCAGTCAAGTGGCAGGATATAAAATCAATGCACAGAAATCAGTGGCATTTCTATATACCAACAAGACAGAAGAAAGAGAAATTAAGGAGTTGATCCCATTTACAACTGCACCCAAAACCATAAGATACCTAGGAATAAATCCAACCAAAGAGGCAAAGAATCTGTACTCAGAAAACTATAAAATACTCATGAAAGAAACTGAGGAAGACACAAAGAAATGGAAAAACGTTTCATGCTCATGGATTGGAAGAACAAATATTGCGAAAATGTCTATGCTACCAGAGCAATCTACACATTCAATGCAATCCCTATCAAAATACCATCAACTTTTCTCAAAGAAATGGACAAATAATCCTAAAATTTGTATGGAACCAGAAAAGACCCCGAGTAGCCAGAGGAATATTGAAAAAGAAAAGCAAAGCTGGCAGCATCACAGTTCCGGACTTCAAGCTCTATTACAAAGCTGTCGTCATCAAGACAGTATGGTACTGGCACAAAAACAGACACACAGATCAATGGAACAGAATAGAGAGCCCAGAAATGGACCCTCAACTCTATGGTCAACTAATCTTCGACAAAGCAGGAAAGAATGTCCAGTGGAAAAAAGACAGTCTCTTCAACAAATGGTGTTGGGAAAATTGGACAGCCACATGCAGAAGAATGAAACTGAACCATTCGCTTACACTACACACAAAAACAGACTCAAAATGGATGAAAGACCTAAATGTGAGGCAGGAATCCATCAAAATCCTAGAGGAGAACACAGGCAGCAACCTCTTCAACCTCAGCTGCAGCAACTTTTTCCCAGACACATTGCCCAAGGCAAGTGAAGCAGGGCAAAAATGAACTATTGGGACTTCATCAACATAAAAAGCTTTTGCACAGCAAAGGAAACAGTCAACAAAACCAAAAGACAACTGGCAGAATGGGAGAAGATATTTGCAAATGACATATCAGATAAAGGGCTAGTATCCAAAATCTATAACGAACTTCTCAAACTCAACACCCAAAGAACAACTAATCCAATCAAGAAATGGGCAGAAGACATGAACAGACACTTTTCCAAAGAAGACATCCAAATGGCCAACAGACACATGAAAAAGTGTTCAACATCACTCGGCATCAGGGAAATACAAATCAAAACCTCAATGAGATACCACCTCACACCAGTCAGAATGGCTAAAATTAACAAGTCAGGAAACGACAGATGTTGGTGAGGATGCGGAGAAAGGGGACCCCTCCTACACTGTTGGTGGGAAAGCAAGCTGGTGCAGCCACTCTGGAAAACAGTATGGGGGTTCCTCAAAAAGTTGAAAATAGAGCTACTGTATGACCCAGCAATTGCACTGCTGGGTATTTACCCCAAAGATACAAACGTAGTGATCCAAAGGGACACCTGCACCCCAATGTTTATAGGAGCAAGGTCCATAACAGCCAAACTATGGAAAGAGCCCAAATGTACATCGACAGATAAATGGATAAAGAAGATGTGGTATATAGATACAACAGAATATTATGCAGCCATCAAAAAAACACAAAATCTTGTCATTTGCAACAACGTGGATGGAACTAAAGGGTATTATGCTAAGCGAAATAAGTCAATCAGAGACAGACAAGTATCATATGATCTCACTGATATGAGGAATTTGAGAAACAAGACAAAGGAGCAGAGGGGAAGGGAGGAAAAAATGAAACAAGATGAAACCAGACGGGTGCCTGGGTGGCTCAGTTGCTTAAGCGACTGCCTTCGGCTCAGGTCATGATCCTAGAGTCCCGGGATTGAGTCCCGCATCGGGCTCCCTGCTCAGCAGGGAGTCTGCTTCTCCCTCTGACCCTCCCCCCTCTCATGCTTTCTCTCTCTATCTCATTCTCTCTCTCAAATAAATAAAATCTTAAAAAAAAAAAAAGATGAAACCAGAGAGGGAGACAAACCATAAGAGACTCTTAATCTCAGGAAACAAACTGAGGGTTGCTGGAGTGGTGGGGGGTGGGAGGGATGGGGTGGCTGGGTGATGGGACACTGGGGAGTCTATGTGCTATGGTGAGCGCTGTGAATTGTGTAAGACTGATGAATCACAGACCTGTACCTCTGAAACAAATAATACATTTTATGTTAAAAAAAAAAAAAAAAAAAAAGAAGATAGTAGGAAGGGAAAAATGAAGAGGGGGAATCGGAGGGGGAGACAAACCATGAGAGACTATGGACTCTGAGAAATAAACTGAGGGTTTTAGAGGGGGGGGTGGGGATGGGTTAGCCTGGTGATGGGTATTAAGGAGGGCTTGTATTGCATGGAGCACTGGGTGTTATACGCAAACAATGAATCATGGAACACGACATCAAAAACTAATGATGTAACATATGGTGACTAACAATTAAAAAAAAAAACTATCTGCTTAAAATTTGTAAAACATGAGATCCTTTACTGAATTCAGTTATCATAAACCAGGGTTGGTAATCAGTAAACTGTATATATTTTTTTGTTTGAAAAGCTTATTTTTCCTGGGCGCCTGGGTGGCTCAGTTGGTTAAGCAACTGCCTTCGGCTCAGGTCATGATCCTGGAGTCCCGGGATCGAGTCCCGCATCGGGCTCCCTGCTCGGCAGGGAGTCTGCTTCTCCCTCTGACCCTCCTCCCTCTCATGCTCTCTGTCTCTCATTCTCTCTCTCTCAAATTAAAAAAAAAAAAAAAAAAAAAAGAAAAGCTTATTTTTCCACAGTACATGTGGTCACAAAAGAAAAATTAAGTATTTTATATTAAAGAACTATATCAATAGAGCCCATACTCTGTCTGGCACTTCGTCTAAAACTGAACATGAATCTCAATTTTCCTGAAACATCTCTTCACTTTTAACGTAAAAAGGTAAAAATAGCTATAATAACCTAAGTGCACCAAAAGAAAATATCACTCACATCAAGTTACATATATCTAGGATTACATTATTTAAAAAAAAACACCTTCCACACATAATTTAATTCAATTTCTTCCTCTTACAGAAAGGCTCCTAACATGGTTTGGCTAAATTCTAAGACAGGGTAAAACAAGAAAGTTAACCCTGGGACTCTTAGTTTAGTACTGTACCCCCTTAAGAGTACACAGATATACTGCCTATCTTATGGAGCTACCATACAAATCAAAAATAGTGTAAGGATAATCTCTCATTATGTACAGTAGATAAGGCCTAATAAATGGATGACAAGTAGGCAATATACGGCAGCAAAGTAGTGATAAAATTTTCCTATTATACCACACTGACTCTCAACTAATAACAAGTTCAAGTTTCACCAAGGAAAATGATGAACATGTAGGGTTCAAAGTGAAAATGATACTGGCTAACATTAATGCACAGAAGTAACCATAAAGAGTAGATTAGAAGATAAAAAAAATTACATATAAGCCTATGTAGATATATGGAGAACACATATGAAATACGAATAAAAGCAACTTAAGGTAATTTATTAAGTATTTAAGGGTATAAGAATCATGGAGTAAAGAAAACTTCAGTGTAGGGTAAGGTTAATATGAAAAGTTCCTAGATATTGAAATCTGAAGTAAATCTTTTAAAGAGAAAAAAAGGATTTGTTTCTTTTTTTTTTTTTTTAATTTATTTATGTAGGGGCGCCTGGGTGGCTCAGATGGTTAAGCGAATGCCTTCGACTCAGATCATGATCCCAGGGTCCTGGGATCTAGTCCCACATCAGGCTCCTTGCTCAGTGGAGAGCCTGCTTCTCCCTCTCCCTCTACTGTTCCCCCTGCTTGTGCTCTCTCGCTCTCTGTCAAATAAATAAATAAATTAAATCTTAAAAAAAATAAGATTTATTCATGTATTTGAGAGAGAGAGAGAGAAGGGTGGAGGGGCAGTGTGTGTCCCAAGCAGACTCCACGTGGAACCCGATGTGGGGCTCAATTTCAGGACCCTGAGATCATACAACCTGAGCCAAAACCAAGAGTGGGACACTTAACTGAACTGACTACACCACCCAGGCGCCCCAAGGAGAGGATTTCAAAAAGAAAGAACAGCACTGCAGAAGCATGAACAAATTAGGCCAGAACTAATAAGACTGAGCAAGTTTCTGATTAGCTAAAGTGGAAAAAAGTACTTGCTAAAGATCACTGATAAATAAGGCTATTGAGATGCAGAAGAGACATACACGCTGAGAGAACTAGAACACCAAAGGACAGCAAAACAGAAGTTCTGAAAGCAGGACAGTCCTAGGAGGCAACAAACTAGGATTCTGGTCCCAATACTCCTACTGCCTCATTATGAGCAGTCGGAGCATCAAATCCCATCTGGCCCTCCTTGTGTTCAAAAAATAAGCAAGATAACGTAATACCTAGAATTACTGTCAACCCTAAAATAATATCTGTCACAGCTAATAATAGGGAACTACTACAGGGCAGGGGTTACAAACATAAATGCCTACAGTCAGGGACATACAGAAAATGCCAAAAATGAACCAGCTCTAAAAATGGCAGTATTCCAAGCTTGCCGTATCATAACTGATATTCTCAGTTATGAGGAGACAAGAGGAGATGGGAGGGACTTATGAATCAGAAAGCTCATGACCCATTCAAAAGAGAAGCTATGACAAAACTTCAGCCAAAAAGTACCCGTAGGAGTGGAAGATCAGAGTTGCCACATTGACCAATTGTTTAAGACAAGTCATAAACATGAATTTTTATGTAAAACGTTGTAATTTTAAACAATGATTCAAAATGTTTTAAGAAAATACATAAGCAAGTAAAATATGTTTGCAGAGCATAGTTTTTAACATCATAGGATTTTTTTTTTTTTTAAAGATCTTATTTATTTATTTGACAGCGACACAGCGACACAGTGAGGGAGGGAACACAAGTACGGGGAATGGGAGAAGGAGAAGCAGGCTTCCCACGTAGCAGGGAGCTCGATGCAGGGTTCGATCCCAGAACCTTGGGATCATGACCTGAGCCGAAGGCAGACACTTAACGACTGAGCCACCCAGGCGCCCCATCATAGGATTTTTCAGCAGAAGACTGACAGAGTAAAAAAATCACCTTTCTAGAGGATATTCATATAAAGAATGAATTGATACCAGGTATTGATTAAAAAGGGAATAATAAAGGGAAACTCACTAAGATGCTTCTGCTAAAAAGACAGCTAAACAAAAAAGTTTATAAAAAGAAGAAAGCAGCAGAATTTACGGTTATACCAAACATGAATAAAAAGTTGACCAAAGATAATTCAAAAATAAGTGTGAGGCATTATGAAGCATTAACTTAACTCATAAAAGAAAATCACAAACATCTGAGGTTTCCCTTAAATATTTCTTTTTCCCCCCCCTTAAATATTTCTACATAATAGAACCAAATCTACTCATCAAAGCACTCGAAAAGACACATGAAGGTCACTCAGGTTTAGAAAACAGGTCAAAGTCAACGCTGTAATCCTAACCACCACACAAAAAAAAGCATTGTATTACTATGCTGTACTGTACTGCAAACACACTACTGTTAAGTGCACCTCAAAGTATGGCTGGCAGCCCGGACCAGTCTACAAACTATTTGTGGTAAAAAAAAAAACTGAAGAGTGTTTATAAAATAAAATTTTAAAAACAATCTGACCAAAATAATTTTATTTATTGAATCTAATAATAAAAAATTGGGCCTTGTTTTTTTTTTTCCTTTCACTTTGCTGTAATTTATTTTTATTGTATTTTACAAAATATTCGTCTGCAACAGACTAGTAACAAAAGAACCAGTCCATCACAGATGGTCTAACAAGTGGCATTGTAGGAATGCAAACTGGAGCAGCCACTCTGGAAAACAGTATGGAGGTTCCTCAAAAAGTTAAAAATAGAGCTACTCTATGACCCAGCAATTGCACTGCTAGGTATTTACCCAAAGGATACAAAAATACAGATTCGAAGGGGTACATGCACCATGATGTCTATAGCAGCAGCATCAACAACAGTCAAACTATGGCAAGAGCCCAAATATCCATCAACTGATGAATGGATAAAGAAGATGTGGTGTGTGTGTCTATATATATAATGGGATATTACTCAGCCGTCAAAAAGAATGAAATCTTAACCATGTGCAATGACATGGATGGAACTAGAGTATACTATGCTAAGTGAAATAAGTCAGAGAAAGACAAATACCGTATGATTTCACTTATATGTGGAATTTAAGAAACAAAACAGATGAACATACGGGAAGGGAGGGAAAAAAGGAGAGAGAGAGAAACAAACCACAAGAGACTCCTAATGATAGAGAACAAACTGAGGGTTGATGGAAGGAAGTGGGTGGGGGGTGGGCTAGATGAGTGATGGGTATTAAGGACGGCACTTGTTATGAGCACTGGGTGTTCTATGTAAGTGATGAATCACTGAATTCTACTCCTGAAACCAATATACCAATAACTGTATGTTAATTAGAATTGAAATAAAAATTTGAAAAGGGAAAAAAATAAATGAATAATTAAAAAGAGAAAAAATGGAAAAAAGTCATGGTTTAAGTTATAAATTTTTAATGTTACAAAAAAAGTAAAAGTTACAGTAAAACATTTTAAAATATGCAGTAAAAATCTATCAACAGCATATTTAGTGTGTTTTTTGCTTTTTTTTTTGGTCTCAAAGGAAATATTTATTTAAATAGGCTTAAAATCTTTTATGTCTAGGCAACCTAAAATGCTAATTAGATCTCTGGGTTGTACAAAATTACATTTTTGCATTCACAGAGAACCAATTCTATTAAAAACAGTGAGAAAAAAAGTCAGTATGTCAAAACCCACAATAATTTTTAGATAAAGTTAACTTACCCATTACTACATAGGACTTAAATCGTGTTGATAATCTGTCCACAAAGGCACTTAAAATTTCCAGTCCCATTAATGATACCTACAGATAGAAAGAAATTTTAATGAATACAAAGTACCAATGCATTCTTTCAAATCAATTATAATCACTGACATATAAAGATCTTCATATATTACCAAGTTTTTTTAAAAAATAAGGAGACTGCAGTATTCAGGGATAAACAGCCATGAGGTTAGGGCACCCTATTCTCAGATGGTTCAATAATAATAACAATAATAATAACAATAATGGTGTATAAATATGCAGGAAGATAATGATAAAGTGTATTTGGCAAAATGTTAGTAACTGGTAAATTAGGTGAAGGGTACAAAGAAGTTCACTGACTATACAAGCAACTTTCCCATAATGTTGAAATGTTTCCTAAATGAAAGTTAAAAATAACAGCACCTTTAATTATACAGAAATTCCAGCTTTTGTCTAGGATGGAGACACTGGAAAAAAATACCACTCCCACTGTAACAAGAAAAAGCCAAATAATCTATAGAACCATATCTCTCTTGAATCCATAAGAAAGCTGCAGTTGTAGGATAATCAACTAGCCTGAAATTTAAGGAAAGACAGATGCTCCCAAGGAGAGATGGGACATAAGCAGTAGGACACATGTGGCAGAGGACAGAAGGAAAATGAAAATGTGATACAAGTGGGTTAAGAGTTCAACTATATTTAACTTGTTAATAGCTGAACGTGGGATAGCATGAAAATATATAATCCCTAGCAGCCACAGACACAAAAGGAGAGACCCATTTACAGGCTCTTTCTCCACAAACCTCCACTGAACACTCGTGATTGGAAGAAGTATCTCTTGGTTGTACAAGTCTGACGAAGGGAGCAGCTGCCTTTGTAGGAAAGGCACAAACCTTTCTTTTCCCATACTTTTGTAAGAAACAAAGGTATGATGCTACTGAGAGAAAGACAAATACTGTCACCCCAGGACACAGGTAAAAACTCACTGCTGCTGAGCAAAGAGGAAAGAAAAAAAGTTCGCTACTTCAGAGGGAGAAGCAGAAAATCATCCTGGGCTCAGATGATTAGAGGTCTATAGTTGAGGAGAGGCAGGATCTCTGATAAAGCCTCATCCCTAAGACTCAAGAACCAAGGGCTCCTAAGACTGAAGCTGGACCAGAAAAACAGAGAACACTCCCACTCGCCACAACCAGGCTAGCAAGGACAGCATAAGGAGCAGTTTACCACTGGAGAAGAGAACATGGAGAAAAACCCTCTATGAAGCACATGAAAAAAGGGAAGGTATAAGGTGAAGGGTGTTACAAAAACACTGAGTGGCCAACAATTAATTCCACTCCTAGGTATATATCCAAAGGAGTTAAACCAGGACACAGATACCTGTATGCCAATGTTCACTACAGCTTATTCATAATAGCTAAAGGTGCAAAAACCCACATGTTCTTCAACTGATGGGTAAAGAAAATGTGGTGTATGCACTCAATCAAAAATGTGGTCATGAACAGGACTGACTGGTACATGTTACAACATGAATGAACCTTGAAAACATTGTAAGTGAAAAAAAAAGTCACAAATGGTGAGATGTTGTATGATTAAACTTGTAAGAAATGTCCAAAATAAGCAAACCTATAAAGATAGAAAGTAGATTAGTGGTTGCTTAGAACTAGGGAATATGGGGGGATAAGGTGGTATCTGCAAAAGGGTACAAGGATCTTCTTGAGGTGATGAAAATAATTCTAAAATTAACTGTGCTGATGGTTGTGCATATATGTAAATATACTAAAAAAATCAATGAATTGTACACTTCAAATGAATAAATTGTATAATATGTAAATTATATCAATAAAGCTGTTAAAACATAATTGAAAAATCTACAAATAGGCTCACAGACTTAACAGACTTTACAGGTGATAAAAGCAGTATCTCAAATTAGCAGGAAAAACATGCACACTTGGTAAGATCTCATTTAGGAATCTATCCCTAAGATACACTAACAAAATTATTAAAGGACATATGAATATTATTCATTGCAAGAGACCAGAAACTATCCAAACATTCATCAATATGAGACAGATTCAATAAACGATGGTACATCCATGCTACAGGGTACTATAACACTTTATTTTATTTTTTTAAAGATTTTATTTATTTATTTGACAGAGAGAGAGAGATAGCGAGAGCAGGAACACACGCAGGGGGAGTAGGAGAGGGAGAAGTAGGCTTCCCGCTGAGCAGGGAGCCTGATGCGGGGCTTGATCCCAGGACCCTGGGATCACGACCTGAGACGAAGGCAGACACTTAACGACTGAGCCACACAGGCGCCCCACTGTAACACTTTAAAAATAAAAATGAGGACTACCCTAATTCTGCTATGCAATAACCTCTATGATATTGTTTTCTTTAAGATTTTATTTATTTATTTTAAAGAGAAAGAGTGAGTGGGGGGGGTGAGAGAATCTCAAGCAGACTCCTTGCTAAGCGTGGAGCACGACACGAGTCTTGATCTCACGACCCTGAGATCATGACCTGAGCCAAAATCAAGAGTCAGACACTTAACCAGCTGAGCCACCCAAGTGCACCTCCATGATATATCGTTAACTGAAAAAAGCAAGTTGGACAATGCATGTATATATACAAAGAGGACTACGTGTAAATACAGTTAGAAATGTTTATTAAAAATAACAGCAATGGAAAAATAATAAGAAAAAATATTTTTAATGGTTAGGAACAGGCTATAAGGAATAGAGAAGGAAGCCAGACTATTTTGAATACACTGTATTTGTAGCAATAACTAATTTCATTGAAAACAAAATAAGTGAACCTAAACGTATACCAAATTAGTATTTTAACTATTTCAAGTGACTTTAAAGTATAGTAATTTGATTCTCTCTCTCCAGGGGGATATACCCTAAGAACAAACACTAAACTCTGCAAAAAAAGAAACTTCAATGATTTTAGAAATCTTGTTGACTGAAGGAGATAGAAGACATACAGAAGTAGTAAAAAATGCAGTCCTGAAACTAAATTAGAATCACTATGAACTCATGATATATTTTTCTTCCAAATTAAGATAAAACCCATCCTATTTATTGAAAAAAAAAATCTAGAAACAATCAAACAAGTAACAATGAGTTCCACTAGCACTCACATATATACTATTTCCCACTAAAAAGAACCAGAGTTTCTTGGAGAAGTGGCTCATTCCAGGGCAGGAGCAGGAACTAGGACATCTTGTGGTAACAGACAGCGAAGATGCTGTAAGAGATTACTAGGGTCATGTCAAGATAGAACATTTAAATATTAATAAGGATAATAACTGCATTGTCTTGAAACACATTAGATATGTTTAAATACAAGAATTCATAATGATAAAAACTATTTAGCCAATATTGGAGGATGCAAGAAGACCACCTTAATATTTCAACACTTAGTAAATGAAAGAATCATTTGAACTACAGGCATACCTCAGAAATACTGTGGATTCTGTTCCAGACCACTGCAATAAAGGGAATATCGCAACAAAGTAAGTCAATTTTTTCATTTCCCAGTGCATATAAAAGTCATGTTTACCCTATATTTTGCTCTAGTAAGCATGCAATATCATTATGTCTTAAGAAAAGTAAATACCTTAACTATAAAATACTTTACTGCTAAAAAATGTTAGCAATTATCTGAGCTTTCAGCAAGTTGTAATCTTTTGGCTGGTGGAGGGTCCTGCCTCAACGTTGATGGCTGCTGCCCAATCAGGGTGGTGGTTGTTAAAGGCTGGGGTGGCTGTGGCAATTTCTTAAAAATAAGACAACAAAAGGGGCACCTGGGTGGCTCAGTCGTTAAGCGTCTGCCTTCGGCTCAGGTCATGATCCCAGGGTCCTGGGATCGAGTCCCACATTGGGCTCTCTGCTCTGCGGGAAGCCTGCTTCTCCCTCTCCCACTCTCCCTGCTTGTGTTCCCTCTCTTGCTGTCTCTCTCTCATCAAGAAATAAATAAAATCTTCAAAAAAAAAAAAAAAGACAACAATGAAGTTTGCTGCAACAATTGACTTTTCCTTTCATGAATGATTTCTCTGTAGCATGTGATGCTGTTTAATAGCCTTTTACCCACGGAATTTCTTTCAAAATTGGAGTCAAGGTTCTCAAACTCTGATGCTGCTTATCAACTAAATATATGTAAGATTTTTAATCTTTTGCTGTCATTTCAACAATCTTCACAGCATCTTCACCAGGAGTAGATCCCATCCCAAGAAAAACTATTTCCTCATTCATTAAGAAGCAACTCATCTGCTCCAGTTCTATCATGAGATTGTTGCAACTCACATTTTCAGGCTCCATTTCTTTTTTTTTTTTCCCCTAGGTTATTTTAATTCCAGTTAGTTAACATATAGTGTTATATGAGTTTCAGGTGTACAATGTAGTAATTCAACACTTACATCACCCTGTGCTCATCACAACAAGTACATTCCCTAATACCCATCACCTATTTAACCCATCAGAATATCCAATGGGAAAAAGACAGTCTTTTCAACAAACGGTGCTGGGAAAACTGGACAGCAACATGCGAAAGAATGAAACTGGACCACTTTCTTACACCTTACACAAAAATAAACTCAAAACGATCAAAGACCTAACTGTAAGACCTGAAACCATAAAAATCCTAGCAGAGAACACAGGCAGTAACTTCTTTGACACTGGCTGTAGCAACTTCTATATGTCTCCTGAGGCAAGGGAAACAAAAGCAAAAATAAATTATTGGGACCACATCAAGATAAAAAGTTACTGCACAGCGAAGACTCCACTTCTAATTCTAGTTCTCTTGCTATTTCTACCACGTCTGCAGTTACTCCCTCCCTTGAATGTCTCAAAGCCATCAACTTCTTCCAAACTCCTGTTTGTTATGTTGAACTCTTCCCAGGAATCATGAATTTTCTTGGCATCTAGAATGGTGAGTCCTTTCCAGAAGGTTTTCAATTTACTTTGCCCAGATCCATCACAGGAATCACAATCTATGGCAGTTATAGCCTTACGAAATGTTATTTCTTAAACAGTAAGACTTTAAAATCAAAATTACTCCATGATCCATGGGTTGCAGAATGGATTAGCAGGCATGTTAGCACGCATGAAGACAACAGTAATTCTCATTGTACATCTCCACTGCAGCTCTTGCATGACCAGGCGCATTGTCAACGAGCAGTAATATTCTGAAAGAATCTTTTTTTCCTCAGCAGTAGGTCTCAGCAGTGGCTTAAAATATTCAGGAAACCATGTTGTAAATAGATGTGCTCTCCCCCAGCTTTGTTGTTCCATTTATAGAGCACAGGAGAGTGGATTTAGCATAATTCCGAAGGGCCTTAGGATTTTCACAATGGTAAGTGAAGCAGTGGCTTCAACTTAAAGTCACAGGCTGCATTAGCCTATAACAAGAGAGTCACCCTGTCCTTTAAAGCCAGGCATTGACTTCTCCTCCCTAGCTGTGAAAGTCCTAGATGGAATCTTATTCCTAACATAAGGCTGTTCCGTCTACATTGAAAATCTGTTGTTTAGTGTAGCTACCTTCATGAATCATCCTAGCTAGATCTTCTGAATAACTTGTTGGAACTTTTATGTTATGGAGATGGCTTCTTTCCTTAAACCTCATGAACCAACTTCTGGCTTCAAACTTCCACGGCTTCCTCACCAATCTCAGCCTTCACAGAACTGAAGATAGTTAGGGCCTTGTTCTGGACGACACTCTGGCTTAAGGGAGTATTGTGGCCGCTTTGATCTTCTATCCAGACCACTAAAACTTTGTCTCTCTATCAGCAATAAAGCTGTGTTGCTTTCTTATCATTTGTGTGTTCACTGGAGTAGCACTTTTAATTTCCGTCAAGAACCTTTCCTTTGCAGTCACAAGTTGGCTGTTTGTCACAAGAGGCCTAGCTTTTGGCCTGTCTCAGCTTTTGACTTGCCTTCCTCACTAAGCTTAATCATTTCTAGCTTTTGATTTACAGTGAGACACACGCAACTTTTTCTTTCACTTGAACATTTAGAGGCCATCGTAGAGCTATTAATTGGCCTCATTTCAATATGGTTGTGTCTCAAGGAACAGGAAGGCCCAGGGAGAGGGAGAAAAACAGGAAATGGCTGGTCAGTGGAGCAGTCAGAACACATTTATTGATTAAGTTTGCCATCTTGAATAGGTGTGGTTCCAACAATTACAATAGTAACATCAGAGATCACTGATCACAGATCATCATAACACACTACAACAAAAAAATTTATTTATTTATTTATTTATTTTAAAGATTTTATTTATTTATTTGACAGAGAGAGACACAGCGAGAGAGGGAACACAAGCAGGGGGAGTGGGAGAGGGAGAAGCAGGCTTCCCGCAGAGCAGGGAGCCCGATGTGGGGCTCGATCCCAGGACGCTGGGATCATGATCTGAGCCGAAGGCAGACGCTTAACGACTGAGCCACCCAGGCGCCCCCCCCAAAAAATTTAGAAATACTGCAAGAATTACCAAAATGTGGCATAGAGATAACAAAGTAACCAAATGCTGTCGGAAAAAGGGCACCAATTGACTTGTTTAATGCAGGGTTGCCACAAACCTTCAATTTGTGAAAAATGCAGTATCTATGAAGCACAATAATGTAGAGCACAAGAAAATGAGGTATGCCTGCCTTTCTATTATAAACTATGCCAATGAGTAACCAAACAGAAGTAAATGGTCTAAATTTCTCTTTATAAAAGTATTCTAGTTAATAAGTGAAAGAATGACAAAATTAGAGTATCATTTTACAAACCCTAATGAATTAAGAGATCTAAACACTGAACATTAATGGTTGCTAACATCATAAAAAGATACTATCATACCTTATGTGCTTTCTTGATGCTATGTGCCTCCTGAGGAGGAAAAAAAGACCGAATCTGATCAAGCTATAGGTCCAACTACCAATTTATAGGAAATACAGAGGAACTAGCAGCACAGGAATGAAATCAGCAAAATCATAACTGTGGGAAACTCTACAAATAAAATCCAAGAATTTTTTTTTTAAGATTTTATTTATTTATGAGAGAGAGAGAGAAGTGGGGGGGTGCCCACGAGTGGGGGGAGGGGCAGAGGGAGATGCAAGGTCTCCACTGAGCAGGAAGCCCTATGGCAGGACTTGATCCCAGAACCCTGGGATCATGACCTGAGCTGAACGCAGACACTTAACCAACTGAGCCACCCAGGCACCCTAAAATCCAAGAATTTTTAAAAAGAGAAACTGAGGGAGAAAAAAATTCAAAGAAACTTAATAAACATGTTGACTGAGGTATGGCCTCCCAAAGGTGTCCACATCCTAAGACCTGTGATACCTGTGAGAATGTTCCTTTATGTGGTAAAAAGAACTTTAAAGATGTTGTAAAGGTCTTAAAGTGGGGAGATTACTCTGGGTTATCTTGGGCCCAATATATCACAAGACACCTCATAAAAGAGAGGCAGGAGAGTAAACAGAGATGCAATGACAAAAGCAGTGGTCAGGAAGATGTGAAGGTGCTATACTGCTGGCTTTGAAGACAGAAGAAGAGGTCTTAAGCCAAGAAATGCATGCAGTTTCCAGAATATGGAAAATTATCCCCTCGAAGTTCTCTAGAAGAATACAATCTTGCTGAAACCTTGATTTTATCCCAATGAAACCCATTTAGGACTTCTGACCTCCAAAACTGTAAGAAAATAAATCTATGTTGCTTAGGCTACTAAGTGTATGGTAAATTGACACAGCAGCAACAGGAAACTAATATATTAACAAATCACAGTGTGGAAATCTTATTTGGATCCTGAGTTTTCTTGAAATAATTAAAGGGGTGCCTGGGTAGCATAGTCAGTTAAGCATCCAACTGTTGGTATCAGCTCAAGTCTTGATCTCAGGGTCGTGAGTTCAAGCCCCACACTGAGTTCCACGCTGGGTGGGAGCCTACTAAAATAAACAAATATCTAATTAAAAATTTGCATGACATTTTAAAAATTGGAAATTTGACCCTGCATATTTGGCATTATTTTTTTTTTTTACATATGATAATGGTGGTGAGGTTATGTTAACAATTTTTTAATAATTTTTTTTAAGTAGACTCCATGCCCAGTTGGGAGCCCAACGTGAGGCTTGAACTCAAGACCCTGAGATCAAGACCTGAGCTGAGATCAAGAGTTGGACGCTTAACTGCCTGAGCCACCCAGGCACCCCAACAATTTTTTAAAGAACATTTATCTTCAAGACACTAAATCAAAAGTCTCATTGATGAAACAATGTATCTGTGATTTGTGACAAAGTGATGGGGCATGATTAGCCATGGACTGATGAGTGTTGTGGGTGGATTTGTTATTTTATTCTGTCTACCTTTACATATGTTCAAAATTCTTTATAGTAAAAAGTTTTTTTAAAAAAAATTACAGGAGGGGCGCCTGGGTGGCTCAGTTGTTAAGCGTTGGCCTTCGGCTCAGGTCATGATCCCAGGGTCCTGGGATGGAGCCCTGCATTGGGCTCTCTGCTCAGCAGGAAGCCTGCTTCTCCCTCTCCACTCCCCATGCTTGTGTTCCCTCTCCTGCTGTCCCTCTCTCTGTCAAATAAATAAAATCTTTAAAAAAAAAAAATTACAGGAACTGTGATTCCTAATGGTGAAATGAACATACCCTTGAAACAAAAGAACTCAAGGCCCACGCTCTTTTACTCAACCTCATCCTAAGAGTCTTAGCCAATGCACCCAAACCAAGCAAAACTAAAGAACTGGAAAGAAGCAAAACTATCATTATCTGGTAGTCCCCACTTATCCCCAGTTTTGCTTTCCACAGCCTGAGTTACCAAGGTCAACTGTGGTTCAGAAGTAGATAATCCTCCTTCAGAAATCAATAATAGCCTAACACTATGTTACAATGCCTACATCATTAAACCTCACTTCATCTCATCATTTCATTATCCCACATCATCACAAGAAGGGTGAGTATAGTACAAGGAGATTCTGAGAGAGACCACATTCATATAGCTTTTATTATAGTATATTGTTATAAATGTTCTGCTTTATTATTGCTGTTAATCTCTTATGGTGCCTAACATAAATTAAATTTTCTCACAGGTATGTATGTATAAGGAAAAACACAGTGTGAATATAGGTACGATCTGCTGTTTCCGGCATCTGCTGGGGAGTCTTGGAAATGTATCCCCCACGGATGACAAGGGACTACCATATGTAGAGAAAACCTAAAAGAATCCACAAACTGCAGAAAAAATGTTTTGAATTACAGGCAGGTTGGTCGCAAAAATCAATATCCAAAATGCCATTTCATTTCAATATATCAGAAAGCATAATTTTTTAAAAATAAAAAAATAGGATTTATACTCTCAATAACTATTAGAATAAATCTAACAAAATGTGTTTAAGACCTATTTGGAGAAAATAATGAAACATTAATGAGACATATTAAAGAAAACACAGGGGCACCTGGGTGGCTCAGTTGGTTAAGCATCTGCCTTCGGCTCAGGTCATGATCCCAGGGTCTTGGGATCGAGCCCCCACATCGGGCTCCCTGCTCAGTGGGGAGTCTGCTTCTCCCTCTCCCTCTGCCTCTCCCTCCATTGGTGCTCTCTCGCTTGCTTTCCCTCTCTCAAATAAATAAATAAGATCTTAAAAAAAAAAAAAAAGCACAAATAATTTTCATGGGTAAAAGAGGTCATTATAAAGATATCCAATCTGGGGCGCCTGGGTGGCTCAGTCATTAAGCAACTGCCTTCGGCTTAGGTCATGGTCCCAGGGTCCTGGGATCGAGTCCCACATCGGGCTCCCTGCTCCGCAGGAAGCCTGCTTCTCCCTCTCCCAATCCCCCTTGCTTGTGTTCCCTCTCTCACTGTGTCTCTGTCAAATAAATAAATAAAATCTTAAAAAAAAAAAAAAAAAAAGATACCCAATCTTCCCCCAAAAAGAGGATATTCAATGTAATTCCAATAAAAGCCCCAATTTTTTAGTGCAACTTGACTGATTCTAAAATTCACATGGGTTAGTAAATAAAGACCCAATAATAAGCCAACACATTCCTAAAGAATATGGTGGGTGAATTTGATATAGCAAATATCAAAATTTACCATGGAGCTAGAGACAAATGACTTTCCTGAATTTCCATTTGGACATCTTTCAACTTAGTCTACATCTTGGCTAAGGGTCCTTTCAGTAGAATAAGAAACCATCAAGAAAGAAAAGAAGAAAACAACTAGAGCTATCTTCCAATTTGCTCCCCACCACTTCCTTACGAACTCAAATGCCTCCATTCAGGTTGTTTATTTTATTATTTTTTAAGATTTTATTTATTTATTCAAGAGAGAGAAAGACATCATGAACAGAGGGCAGAGGAGAGGGGCAGAGGGAGAAGCAGGCTCCCCACTGAGCAGGGAGCCTGATACGGGGGGCTTGATCCTGGGACTCTGGGATCATGACCTGAGCCAAAGGCAGACTGCTCAACCGACTGAGCCGCCCAGGCGCCCCTCCATTCAGGTCCTTTAAAACACAAAAGCAAAACTAGTGTACTTTCTAACAGGTACATATAAAATACAAAAGCAAAAATAGAAACATATTAAATTATAAATATAAAAGTATAAAACAAAATATTAAAAAAACTAAAAGCAAAAACAATATTTTTTAACAGGCAGAAAAACAGAAACTCTAAAAAGCAAATTTGGGGCTAAGACCAAGCTTAAATTTTAGGGTGTTTTAAAGTCATAAAACTGAAATTTAAAAAAATTTATGAAATTTTATTAACCCCAAGAAGTCCCAGAACCTTTAGGGTCATTTTCCCATTCTCTTTCTCACTCTCCCTTTTCACCTATGAATGAGAGGTGGTTTAACATATCTGAGTAACTAATGTGATGTCAATAAAATCACACGCAAGTTGTCGCCTTGGCCAGAGTTTCATTTAATTCAGTATGTTTAATTTTCCAAATAGTTTAAATCAGAAATGTTGTCCAACAACAACAAAGCTAAATAAATGCACGAGATAGTAATGACTACTTGCAATTTAAGAATCACAACTAGAATTTCCCATGTAAAAGTCAGCCTAACAACAATTCTTGAAATCTAGGAAGAAGATAAGCTTAATTCATAATCACAGATGTTTTCCACTGTAAGTAGAAAAGAAAAAAAGATATGTATTCTTTGTAAGAAGCAGACTTCCTGTAATGCTCCTCTCATTAGTAAATATTAATGGTTTACAGGACATTTTTTCCACAAATTAACTCAGCATCTAAGAAAATGAGTAAAGAATGGGATAGACTAGGGGCGCCTGGGTGGCTCAGGCGTTAAGCGTCTGACTTCGGCCCAGGTCATGATCTCAGGGTCCTGGGATCGAGCCCCGCATCAGGCTCCCGGCTCAGCGGGAAGCCCGTTCTCCCTCTCCCACTCCCCCTGCTTGTGTTCCCTCTCTCGCGGTCTCTCTCTCTCTCTCTCTCTGTCAAATAAATAAATAAGTAAAATCTTAAAAAAAAAGAATGGGATAGAGTAATTGTCAAGTAGAGCTTCTATGCACAGATTAAGTAAGTAAAACCTGATGGCTTACAAAATTGAAAACCTAAAAAGAATTAACAGGTTATTTTTATGTAATTATATAAATAATAAAACTATTTCCCTCAAAAAAAGGAGGGAAACAAATGACTTAAAATTAAAGGTACTGATTAATTCTAGATCAAGTGAGCGGGACAAGACAGGAGAAGTATAATCCAATATTTCCACTTCTAGACATATACCCAAAAACAGTTATTCTAAACTGGGGGAGGGGGTAGTACAACACACTGTTATTCCTTGGAGCTGTGCAGCCCAAAGGTACATGGCCATACTTAGCAGCCCTGCTGCCAGCCATTCAAGTAAATGAAAATCCTGTTTGAAATTATCAGAGCCTAGAACTTTTCTTTTGCATGGTTTTAGTACATAAGTTTTCCAGCTGGTAAATCAAGGGACAAATGTGCTTTAATTTAGATTTAACAAACACTGAGAGCCTGCTATGGGTATAAATGCTGGGAGGTGGGTACACACCCTAATGGGAATCTTAAGAAATTCCAATTCTTTCAATTTTCTCAGGAAAATAGCAAGTAAGGCCATTAGCTGACACTGAATATAGAATAGATACTGGTAGGTCTGAGGGGGGGCAGAACAGATATAAAATAGTTTGTCTAAGACTGAATGAACTAGAAAATACAGTATGATTGTCAGCCACCAATAAGGGCCCCCTTGAAGGTCAGAAATTTAAAATGAAATCAGAGGTTTTGTGTTCTTCTCCATCTACCCTTAGTTGCAGGTGTAGGCACCACAGGTGTGGGGGTAGGCAGAGTTGGATTAACCAGGATTCCATTTTATCAAATCACGACCATAAACGAGTATGAACAGGAATAAGAGAATTAAGAATGAATGTTGGGAGGGGCGCCTGGGTGGCTCAGTCGTTAAGCGTCTGCCTTCGGCTCAGGTCATGATCCCAGGGTCCTGGGATCGAGTCCCGCATCGGGCTTCCTGCTCGGTGGGGAGCCTGCTTCTTCCTCTCCCACTCCCCCTGCTTATGTTCCCTCTCTCGCTGTGTCTCTCTCTGTCAAATAAATAAAATAAAATCTTTAAAAAAAAAAAAAGGATGAATGTTGGGTGTGATTGATTGACCAGGAAATGGAAGCTCAGACTAGAGGAGTGTGGGATAGTTAAAAGCTAACTGGATTGGGGTGGTCAAACTCTTTAAGTTGGAGTACTCAAGAAAAATAAGGTTCAGGATTTAGAGTTCTAGGATATCACAATCACCAATAGTAATGCCACTTGTAAGTCTGAATCCCCAGCAACCACACACCCGTAGTGGTCTGAACTGGCTGTGGTAGCATCTACAGCAAAACTATGTACTGGTACAGCCATCTAGCTACCATTATGGGGCATTTACATACTGAACTCTATTTTATACCATTACAAATTACATATAATTTTCCCTTTTTAGTACAGCTAGGACATTATTGGGATTTTAAAAAATTATGTGTCCTCGGTATTATCTATAATTTTATTTCAGGATTAAAAGGGAGACATTAAAAGAGGGCACTGAATCTGACAGGGTTCAGAATCACTGCCCTAATCAAACTCTCATGCAAGGAGACAATGTAAAAGAACGTTTACAGCCCTTCCACACGATCACGCTGAGCTAGTAACCGGGGCTTGGAATCGGGCCGCAACCTCAGCCGCGCCTGCCGCCTTTCACCGCCTCTGGACCATGGACCCCCGCAACGTGAGCGAGCTTCGGGCCTTCGTGAAAATGTGTAAGCAGGATTGGAGCGTTCTGCACACCGAGGAAATGCGTTTCCTGCGGGAGTGGGTAGAGAGCATGGGGGGTAAAATACCACCTGCCACTCATAAAACTAAATCAGAAGACAATATCAAGGAAGAAAAAACAGATAGTAAGACGGTGGAGGAAAACATAAAGACAGAGGAACCATCAAGTGAGGAAAGTGATCTAGAAATTGACAATGAAGGTGTGATTGAACCAGATACTGATGCCCCTCAGGAAATGGGAGATGAAAATGTAGAGATAACCAAGGAAATGATGGATCAGGCAAATGATAAAAAAGTGGCTGCCATTGATGCCCTAAATGATGGTGAACTACAGAAAGCCATTGACTCGTTCACAGATGCCATCAAACTGAATCCTCGCTTGGCCATTCTGTATGCCAAGAGAGCCAGTGTCTTCATCAAATTACAGAAGCCAAATGCTGCCATTCGAGACTGTGACAGAGCTATTGAAATAAATCCTGATTCAGCTCAGCCTTATAAGTGGCGAGGGAAAGCACACAGACTTCTGGGCCATTGGGAAGAAGCAGCACATGATCTTGCCCTTGCTTGTAAACTGGATTACGATGAAGATGCTAGCGCAATGCTGAAAGAAGTTCAACCGAGGGCCCAGAAAATTGCTGAACATCGGAGAAAGTATGAGCGAAAACGTGAAGAGCGAGAGATCAAAGAAAGAATAGAAAGGGTTAAGAAGGCTCGGGAAGAACATGAGAGAGCCCAGAGGGAGGAAGAAGCCAGACGACAATCAGGAGCTCAGTATGGCTCTTTCCCAGGTGGCTTTCCTGGGGGAATGCCTGGTAATTTTCCTGGAGGAATGCCTGGAATGGCAGGGGGGATGCCTGGAATGGCAGGAATGCCTGGGCTCAATGAAATTCTTAGTGATCCAGAGGTTCTCGCAGCCATGCAGGATCCAGAAGTTATGGTGGCCTTCCAGGATGTGGCCCAGAACCCAGCAAATATGTCAAAATATCAGAGCAATCCAAAGGTTATGAATCTCATCAGTAAATTGTCAGCCAAATTTGGAGGTCAAGCCTAATAATGCCCTTCTGACAAATAAAGCCCTTGCTGAAGGAAAAGCAACGATCACCTAATGGATGTCGCAATAATACAAACCAGTGTACCTCTGACCTTCTCATGAAGAAAGCTGGGGTGCTGTGAAGAGAATCCCTACCCCTCTGCCCCACATGCAACTGAAACATTCTATAGTGGTTTGCCATTAGGGTAGTCATTCAGATAATGTTTTCCTACTAGGAATTACAAACTTTAAACACTTTTAAACCTTAAAAATATTTAAAAACATAAAAAAAAAAAAAAGAACGTTTACAGTAAAAAATTAAAAATGTGGACATTCTTTATTGTAAGTAAAAAGAATAGGCAAGGTCCATATATAAAGACAGATCTCAAACCATTTTTGTTTAAGCAAGCTAAGAAATGGTATATTTTAAGAAACTAACAGTTTAGGGCGCCTGGGTGGCTCAGTTGGTTGGGCGGCTGCCTTCGGCTCAGGTCATGATCCTGGAGTCCCGGGATCGAGTCCCGCATCGGGCTCCCTGCTCAGCGGGGGGTCTGCTTCTCCCTGTGCCCTCTTCCCTCTCATGCTCTCTGTCTCTCATTCTCTCTCTCAAATAAATAAATAAAATCTAAAAAAAAAAAAGAAACTAACAGTTTATAAGAAATACAATCAAGGTGAAGCTGACATTGGAAAGTCTCATCCTTCAAATGGCAAAGGGGCTGTGATTTTGGATTCTGAGAAGACTTGAAATCTTAGCATATTACTTAGCTCAGCACTTCATAGTTATATAAATGCTATTTATTTCTCCATTTTTAGACTCAACTTACTGTTACATTTGCAGATAAACAATATAAAAAAGTAGAGCTGATAAATGATAGGATACTGAAGAGTTTTAGAAAAGTAAAGAAAGGGAGTAGGAAAATCTTAACCTCCCTAGGTTCAAGTACTCCTCCATCAATTTGCCAAGTATATGAGAGGTGCTCAAGAAAGGCAATTATCGGGTGCCTGGGTGGCTCAGTCAGTTAAGCGTCTGCCTTCGGCTCAGGTCATGATCCCAGGATCCTGGGATCGAGTCCCGCATCGGCTCCCTGCTCTGTGGGGAGCCTTTCTCCCTCTCCTCCCCACTTGTGCTCTCTCTCTCACTATCTCTGTCTCTCTCTCTCAAATAAATAAAATCTAAAAAAAAAAAAAAAAGGTAATTATCCTTAATTCCTCTCTCTCAACCCAAGAGGAGGTCCCACTGGCTCTATCACCAAAGTGTATCTCAAAATCTTGCACTTCTCAACATTGCCATCTTTACAATCTACTCTCCACAAAGCAGCCACCCCTCTACATAAAACCCTCCACTGACTTTGAATAAAATCCTATAACGCTTTCCACCTGCCTCCCCAATTTCATCTTTCTTAACACATCATTCACTTATAAACTCTAGCCATGTTGTCCTTTATGTTCCTCCACAGAACTAGGGCCTCCACATTTGCAGTTTCCTCTGCCTAAATCATCCATCACTCCTATATTTATTTCATGTCTATACCCAAATTTCACCTCCCTTTCTTGACTACCTGCATCCTGCCCAACACTCCCTATTCCCTTCACTGCTTTTTTTCTCCAAAGCACTTACCACCTCTAACATATTATAGATTCTAGTTACTCATCTGTGTGTATTCCTCTACCCCCACTAGAATCTAAGTCCACAAAGGCAAGGATTTTGGTTTTCCCACTACTGTATCTGAAGTGCCTAGAAGAGTGCCTGCTCATGGTAGGTACTCAATAAATATCCAAATGAAGCTAAATGAATGAGATTTACTAGTCGTGTTCACAGCTGGATCCTCAGTATCTAGAACAATACCCAACATACAGTATAATCACTCAAATTTTTGGAAGTAATGATGGTTATTAAGATACTCAAATTCTAAAGTAGTATCAAATCTGAAGAAAACTGTATTTTGTTCAGCATCATTTGAAATTTAAGTACAATTCTCTATTTGTGTGTATGTTCAAAAAATTCCATGATACGCTTTTTTTCCTAAAGACTTAAATATGTGTTATTGTACCTTGGGTAAAAAATGATGACCTAGTTTGGTAACTTAGTTTATAAAATCCAAGCAAGAAACTAACCCAAATGCCCTCTAACAACGTCAGAAAAGGTTTTATATACAGCATCCAGTAGAAAGAAGAGAACTAATGACTCAAGAAGGAGAAAGCAGAATTGATGAATTAATGGCCTTAAGTAGGCAAGAGACCATGGAATCTAAAATTCATGTAGTGGGATTGATACAGTAAGTGAAACAGAGAAGAAGGTAGAATATACAGCACAGCTACAAGGGCGTGTGTAGGTAAGGTTGTGGAAGCCTGTGGCAGTTTTCTTCTCATTGTGTAAACTGTCTCAGGCTACAGCATCTAGTAAGGAGCATGGAGAGAATGTGTAGTAAAGAGATGAGAACCTGGTCAGATCCCTGATGGATTCTAATTCTTAGGGACCAGTTGAAAGGAAAATACAGCACTAAGTAGTAGTGCTTAAAGACATTAAAGAAAAACTGGGATATTGTGGTATTACAGAAGCCAAGAGATGTGTTTCAAGAGATGGGACTGGTCAAATGCCATTCACTCAAGGTACATCTTTAGAGTGAAATGGTCCAAAGCCAACTCACCATGGCTGACGTAGAAGGTGACACGATGGTATATCTGAAGATTGAAATGGTCCAAAGCCAACTCCCTATGGCCAGCGTAGAAGGTGACACCCTTCACTTGGGAAGGGGTGCAAGCATTACCAAAGAGCTGACTTTCTACAACAGCCTATGTTGCAACATAAAATCAATTATCTTGAGTGTGCATATGTCCTCACAGTGTAAGTAAATTTAGCTTGTTTCTCCCAAAGAAATAATAACCTCCCAGTTGATATATTATTCAATATTAACGTTTTCTAAAGTTTTAAAAAATAATGAAATAGTATGTAATAGAGCATCAAGGTGGTTAATTCCCATAGGGTTTATTATCCTTGTAAAAGTCAACCCCTTCCAAGACTCATGTAAGTTTCACCATTAAATCTGCACAGTAATTGCAGAGTTTGACTTTCTACTCTAGGAGAATAAAGCTTTCAAAGTACAGCCTATCGCAGGATTATAAGCATAAATTACTTAGAAAAATCACTTCATCCGTAGATTTGAGCCAGCATTTTAAAGCAACACTGCCACCAGAAGACTAGAAAGAAAAATAACTGCTAAAAACTACAGTAGAGGCTCAGTACAGAATATTTACCTGGTCTCTCAACTTGGCTACATTACAGCCTGCCTACTACCAGCTCTTCAAAAACACTCATTCTTCTTGTAGCTCGTAATTTTTTTTCATCATCAACTAATCCACTAGGACACGTTTCACTAGGTCACCTACTAGTACACAGGTTTCAAATCCGAGTCAGTCCTCAACTGCAGCAAAACAAATTAACAGGAAGCGTTCAACTACTTTCCGTCGACAATAAATGAAAAACAAATACATAATGCCCCGGGGTCAGCACCTTTGTATTAGATTTAACGGTAAACTTAATCAGGCAATCAGGCACCTGATTAAGCTCTAAAGATCCCTTAGAGACGAAGAGCACAACCTTCCAGACTCAAAATTTTAAAAAGAAAAAAAGAAACAAGATTAAGTAAGATAAAAAGCACTAATTAAGAGGAATTAATTGACACTCTTTTGAACTTAAAAATTGTATCCTAATGTCCTATGTCTTGGTCTAACAGTGTTTACAAGATACGTACAAATGCAAAAAGTCTTCGAGCGCTTTCTGTATGCAAAGTATCGATGATTTTTTAAATAGCTGATTAAACATTGTGTCCTAATGCCAAAAAAAACTCCGCACTGTGTCACGGAATCGCTGAATTTGTCATTGTTCACAACTGGGGAAAAACTTGGTCCTGGTGGGAACTAAGTTCCCGACTCGCGTCCAGGGACCCTTGAGCCTACAGGTTTCCCCTTCACGGGGCGGTTCCGAGGCGCCAGGCGCACCCCGGGGGCTCGCCTGGCTGGTCGCGCGCGTCCGGGATTAAAGGGCCGGCCGGAGAGGGCGTGCCCGGCCCGGCCGCGCCGCCGCCGCCGCCGCTGCCGCTTACCCGGTAGTTGCTCGAGCCCACCCAGCCGGTGAGCGCATCGACCGTCTTGCCCAGGCGGCCCAGGTCCTCCTCCAGGTCCGGGATGGCGCCGGGGGCGCCGAGATAGAGCAGCAGCTCCTGGCCGACCTGCAGGCGGCCGCCGACGTCCTTCTGCTGCACCTGGGCGCCGAAGTACTCCATGCTGCGGGGCTCCATGGCCGCCCGCCCGTGAGGGACCAACTTTTGCCGAGCGCCGCCCAGCCGCCAGCGCGGGTCCCCGCGGGAACGGGCCGGACGCGCTCGGTGCGGCCGAAGCCCGGCTCACGGGGTGCGGCGGGCGGCGGGACTAGCGCCAGGCGCCGAGCGGCCCCCAAACTACTCAAACTCGGCGCCCCCCGCAACCCAGCCCGCTTTAGAGGCCGCGGCCGCCGACGACGTCAGCACGCGCGTGACGTCAGCGCGACGCCGGCGAGCGCCCTCCCCTCCCGACTGCAACTTGCCGGCGGCGGCTGCTCCCGAGGAAGCCGCTGGGCGTAGTGGGACCCCTGGCGGGAGTTGGGGTCGAACTGGATCAGCACCTCTATAGAGGCTGGCCCATATCGGGCATCTACTATCGCAGCGTCCTTCCCTCACTCTGTAAGATAGAGAACGCTTCCAAGTTTTCTTCTCCTTGAAGTCAGTACTTGGGCAAGTTTCTGGTACTTGGAAATCCCCCTTCCCCATCTCCACACTCTTTTTTTTAACCTTGTAAGAATACACTTCCTCATAAAAGAACACCATGACCCCTGCTTCCAGTCACCATGGTTGATTGGGTCACCATGTAATTTTTTTTTTGTTTTTAACTGAGGTTTAATTTACATGGAATAAGACACACGTATTTTAAGTGTACAGTCTATGAGTTTTTGGCAAATGTATTCACCAGGGTAACCACAGCACCAACGAATATGTAGCACATTCCCACCACTCTGGTAAGTTCCAGGAACTTCCCAGTCAATAACCACTCCCTCCCAAGCAATTCTAATCTAATTTCTCTTACCTTAGCGTAGTTTTTCCCGTTCTTTAACATCACATCACTTCAGTCTGTACTCTTTTGAGCCAGACTTCTCCCCCTTAGCATAATGTTTTGAGATTTACCCAGTACTGTTGGTGTTTCAGTAGTCCCTCTTTATTGCTGAGTAGAAGTCCATTGTATGGAAGCAGTACAATTGTTGACCCATTCACCTGTGTATAGACCTTTGCGTTTCCATCTTTTTAATAATTATGTATAAAGCTGCTATAACCGTTAGTGTGTAAGCCATTGTGTTGACACATGTTTTCTTTTCTCTTGGATAAACACTGAGGACTGGAATTACTAGGTCTTCAGATAGGCGTGTATTTAACTTTAGGAGAAACTGCCAAATTGTTGTCCAAAGTGGCTTGACCATGTTACACCCTCACCAGCAGTGCTTGAGAGATCCAGTTGCTCCACGTTCTCCACCGGATTTAGTATGGTCAGGGTTATTAGTTTTAGACAAAAGTGACTGCTACTCCTAGCCCTCCATTCACCTTTCTGAACTCAGGGATCACACTAGATGATCTTCAAGTCACAAAAAAACTAAATAGTCTTCAAGTTATAAGATAATAAGATGTCATTTGAATAACCCTGGAAGTACCTATAAAATGCTTAGTAAACACTGGTTACTATTACCCATATAAACCTGTGTGTGTTTTGTTAATTTATCACAAATATCTTCTGAGCACTTGTTACATGCCAGAGATTGCCAGATTCCATAGATACAAAGTTCATTTAAATCTCCACCCACAACAAACTCAAATAGAGAAAAAAAAAAAAAAATCAATATTTCCAGGATGCTACACTGGGATAAGCAAAGGGTTTTGGGAAGCCTAGATGAGAGGTTCCTTATCTAGGTGGCGCTGCGAATGGGAGTAGGACAGTTGTAAATCAGGGAAGGCTTCCTGCAAGAGGTTATATTTAAATTGAGATTTGAGGGTACATAGGAATTAACTAATTAAAGAAGGGGTTTCCTGGGGGAAAAGTTTATCTACAAAATGTAGTCTTGACTGTTGCAACCCTACAAAATCTACATATTTCTCTGTATCACTGTTGTCTATCCTAGGTTAAACAGCATTAGAACAGAAAGTTCTCAGACTTTCTAGCTCACAGCACTTAGTATCTCAGTCATTTTTTTCACATACCTCTAGATAAAAAAAAAAAACCAACAAACCTAAGAAATACCACCTACTGAATAGTAAGATCCAAAAAACTTAATGAACTTAGTAGCCTTATGAAAAATAATACACCGAAATTGAGAAAAATACATTTGTAAAGATTTATTTATTTGAGAGAGAGAGAGAATCCCGGGGTGGGGAGGGGGGGAGAGGAAGAGGGAAAGAATCCCAAGCAGAGTCCATGCTGAGAGCAGAGCCCAAGGCAGGGCTCCATCTCATGACCTGATCATGACCTGAGCAGAAAGACACAAGCACGAGTTGGATGCTCAACCCCCTGAGCCATGCAGGCACCCAGAGAAAAATACGTTTTTTATTTTATTTTTCAATAACCACACTTAGGTACTTATGAGATGTCTGTACCTCTTGGTCACTGTGCAATTTCTCAAACCTTGGATTCAAATGGGATTGATTCTGCCATCTTCATTCTGTTGTACATAGATTTCCATGCAGCACAGAAAACAGCCTTGCAAAGATATGACATCAATGGTAGAAATGTACCACAATTTAATGTTGAAACTGTGAACTTCCTGGAGCCAGTATAGTTCTGACAGATGCCAGGTATCACTGTTTCCCTTTAAAATTTAAAATATCCTGGACTGCTCTAGGTGAGCTTGCTGCAGCACCCTGGGGTGCCTGAGCACACAGTTTAGGAAACTTGGTAGACAGATACCTGACAAAACCCAAGTTCTCAGAGAGACAAAGAACAGGAAACAAACAGCAGCTCATATAGGAAGAAGGCATGTGTCCAATGAGAACTCAGTTTCACAAAGGCTGTTGCCTGAAGAGCTCAGCTTGACCTATGCTAGGTCTTTTAATCCTCTAAGCAATCCTATATGGAAGGTATTGAATCCCCATTTTAGAGACAAGAAAGCTTTGGCTCAGAGGTTAAGTCTCTAGTTGGCTCATGATTTCAGATGCATGATTAAAACCAAGGATGTCTGGCTTCTGTGGTCTCCCAAATACATAATCTTAAAGGAAAGAAAATGAAAAAAAATTTTTTTTCATTAACTACCAAAATAATAACCCTCCTTGTGGGTTATAGACTTTCTTTGAATGTCTCTATAATATTTCCACTTAGAACCTGCCTTTCTCTGAATTACTATTTATTTATTTTATTTATTTGTTTGTTTGTTTGTTTATTTGTTTATTTATTTTGAGAGAGAGAGAGCATGTGAGCAGGGGGAAGGACAGAGGGAGAGGCAGAGAATCTTAAGCTGACTCTGTGCTGAGTGTGGAGCCTGATGTGGGGCTCGATTTCACAGCCCTGAGATCATAACCTGAGCTGAAACCAAGAGTCAGAGATTTAACCACCTGAGTCATCCAGGCACCCCTCTGAATTACTATTAAAAAGAAAAAGATAAGGAGATGAAGGAAATGGGTAGGAATCTTAGGGAAAAAACAGTGTAGGAAACATCTACATTCTTTCCTAAGCAGTCACTCAAATGTATCTGGTAGCACAAGTCTATTTTTAACTGGCAACAAGACTGAAATAGAGCATTTAAGTACAGGAGACTGACTTCCTGACCTATTTGTTCATTATTTGTGATGATAGTGGAAACTATGAGCAGACTTTGTTATGACATTGGACTTTATTTTCCATTTGAAGACTAAGAGACAAATCACTACTAGTTTGAAACCGTACTTCAATAAATATCCATCAAGTAGGGCACTATGTTAAAATACTAGAGTGGGAGAGGGGCATTAGATGACTTACCAAAGGTAGATCACAGCCCTCCTCAGAGGTTAAGTATGTACACAAATGTTCAGAGCAACTTTATTCAAAATAGCCTAAACTGGAAACACCCCAGGTGCCTACCAACTGGAAATAAAGCCATACAACGGAATTCTGCAAAGCAATAAAAAATAAACTACTGATTCACTCAACAATGAGGATGAGTCCCAAAAAAACTATGTTGAAGGCACCTGAGTGGCTCAGTTGGTTAAGCGACTGCCTTCGGCTCAGGTCATGATCCTGGAGTCCCGGGATCGAGTCCCGCATCGGGTTCCCTGCTCAGCAGGAAGTCTGCTTCTCCCTCTGACCGTCCGCCCTCTCATGCTCTCTCTATCTCATTCTCTCTCTCAAATAAATAAATAAAATCTTAAAAAAAAAAAAAAACGATGTTGAGCACAAGACACAAAAGAGTGATTCTATATGAAGTTCCAATGCAGGGAAAACTTACTAATGGTAATATAAGTTATCACAAAGAATGGGAGTCAGTGGATATTGACTAAGAGGGAACATTCTGCATCTTGATCTGAGTGGTGATTATGTTACAGGATTGCAGGGTTCTTGTCTCACAAAGTCGAAGAATGAATCTCGCAGACACAAAAGGGTGAAGTGAAGTGAACGTGAAGGTGAGAGCAGAAAGCAAAGAAGCTCTCTAAAGTGAGAGGGGTCCCGAATGGGTTGCCACTGAGGGCTTTTAGTGGCAGTCTTTATTGAGAACTGCCTGGGAAGCTTATGGCCTTGAGTTTCTTGTGCTGTCTTGGTTTGAGCATAGACTATTGATAACACCCTTAATGACTTAATTCTTTGAGGTTTGGCCATTTTCTGTGATACACTGTAGCCGCCAAAGAAAAATACTCCCTAATATTTAGGGCCAGCTGGTCTGTTTCCTTACCTCTTGTTCACTCTGACTTAGTGCTTCTGCCTGCTAGAAATAGTTTCAGAGCCTAGTCAGGGGCCCCCTACCTTTCCCCCACCTTAACCCTTTCCTTATTCAATTATAACAAAATATGCATGGGTAAAAATTCAGCAAGTTGTGTACTTAAGATTAGTATATGGTGCATTTGCAATATGTATGTTAGAACTACTGAAAAATGGGGAAAATTTTTAGGAACAAAGGACTAAAAGGAAAATAAAGGATAAAAGAGTTATTGCAGTGTTATCCAATTGAAATATAATATATATGTGATCATAAAATAAATATAATTAAAAATTGTCTAGTAGCCACATTTTAAAAGGGAAATGAAACAGGTGAAGTTAGGGGCACCTGGGTAGCTCAGTTGGTTGAGCGTCTGGCTCTTGATTTCAGCTCAGGTCAGGATCTCATGGGTTGTGGGATTGAGCCCCGTGGTGGTCTCCACCCTCAACAGGGAATTGACCTGAGATTCTTTCTCTCCCTCTCCCTCTGCCCCCACCCCATGCGCTCTCTCTCTCTCTCAAATAAATAAAATAAATAAATAAAAAAAGAAATGGGTGAAGTTATATTTAGAATATATAAATTATATTTCATAGTATTTTATATAATAATATTTTAAAATAACATTTAGTAATTATAAGTGATAATGTTTTAAAAGGTTATGTTTAATAATTTTATTTATTATATTTAATATTTTATTAATATCTAAATAATTATTTAGATCTGTTATCAAAATAAAAAATTATTAATAAAATATTTTAAAGTTTAGATAGTGCAGGTCTATTGAAAGTAGCACCAATTTAGAATAAGAAAACAGAAGCTCTGATATTACTAGTCGTGTGTACATAAAGTGATCTATTGACTTCTCTGGGCTTCAGTGTTTCAGTTTAAATAAAGGGGATTAATAATGATTGTTGAAAGAGATACTCCTCCATGAATCTCACTAAGTCTTGATGGGTATGCCAAGAATGCAAGACCTTGACCACTCTTTACTTGGGTTACTTCTCAGGGTTATGTTTGCAGCACGCAACTTTGAGGGGTGAAATAATGTCTCCCTCAAGGGCAAAGAACAGGTTTGCTTACTGCTTGCTATAAAATGAAGAGTTCCCCAACCTCTGTTTCTCTCCTGTAACTCAACCCTCACGAGATCTGGGAGGCAAAGTGGGAATCATTGCAAACATGTGTCATGGGTAAAAAGTTCTTTGTCTCTGACCCAAGAATCTGTGAAACAGCAACAGGCTAAGTTATTAACTTATAAGTAGGGCAAAATCTAATCCCATCACTCACCACCAGAGACTTTTTTTTCTTTTTGGTAAAGATCAAATTAAGTCCATTAGAAGGTGAAAAGACTTCATAAATGTAGCAAACATATTTGAATATATATATTTATAGATTGCTCTGGAAATTAATAAATGATGAAGTAGACTTACCTGTCTCAGCGATACTTGTTGTAAAATTATTTCTGTGAGTAAATATTTTCTCACTGGTTTCTGATGTAAAAAACTCAAAGGTGGGTTCTCAATGAGGGGAATGCTTTGCTGAAGAAGGGGGCTAGGAGTTAAACTGGGGATCGGGTTGAAGGTGCACCGTAGGTTGTGAAGTTTCTGTGACTCTGCCTATCAGGAGGGCTCTGCCCAACTCTGTACCACCAATGGCATCAGTTCTCCTAAATTCCTAGTATGTCCCTGAGGTGCAGAAAACCTTACTCGTATAACCCTTCAACTGGGAAATACCTTCAAGTCTCCTACCATTTTTTTTTTAAGATTTTTATTTATTTATGAGAGAGAGAGAGAGAACAGGAGCAGGGGGAGGAACAGAGCAGGGAGCCTCATAGGGGGCTTGATTCCAAGACCCCGGGACCATGACCTGAGCCGAAGGCAGACACTTAACCCACTGAGCCACCCAGGCGCCCCGTCTCCTGCCATTTTTAAGAATTTGAGCTAAGCTCTATAAAGTGTAATTCAAATCCAGAAGGAAATTAAATTCTTCTAGAATTTAACTCTAAACTCCCAACTCCAAAAATGTATATGTTACAATGCTAAATGTGGGAACATTCGTAAAAGGGTATGGTCCAAGGTGGGAAAGTTTACTCTTACATGGCAGATTTAAGAGAAGCTTCTTGACATATGAGCAAATGAGGTGAATGGAAGCAGGGGCATGATTTCAGCAAGGAGAAGCAGAGAAGGAATCCCACAAGATAAGAAAGAATCTGGATGCAGAGGCAGGAAATGACAGACTGAGCTTAGTAATTGCAGTCAGGCCAGTTCAGCTGGTTCCTGGGACCTACATGGGGGAGTTCTTGTTAGAATTTGTAATCCCGGGGCGCCTGGGTGGCTCAGTCGGTTAAGCGTCTGCCTTCGGCTTACGTCATGATCCCAGGGTCCTGGGATCGAGTACCGCATCGGGCTCCCTGCTCCGCGGGGATCCTGCTTCTCCCTCTGCCTCTGCCTCTGCCTCTCTCTCTCTCTGTCTCTCATGAATAAATAAATAAAATCTTAAAAAAAAAAAAAAGAATTTGTAATCCCTAAAAGGTTTTGCCCCAGGGGCACCTGGGTGGCTCAGTAGGTTAAGCATCAACTCTTGATTTCAGCTCAGGTCATGATCTCAGGGTCTTGAGATCAAGCCCCTTGTTGAGCTCCATGCTCAGCAAGGAGTCTGCTTGGGATTCTCTCTCTCCCTCTCCCTCTGCACCTCGCCCCCCAACACTCTCTCTCTCTCTCAAAATAAATAAATTAATTAAAAAAAAAGGTATTGTGACACACATTCAGCAAGGAAAATAAATAATATACCACTTTTTCATGGTAGCCAATATCTTATTTTCCATAAAAGCCTGGAAAAATAGAAAATTTTCTGCACAACGAATGATTGGAAAATTGGGTGCTTTGATGTTACCAGGGAGTCCAGTGATGTCTTCCTGTCAAATGTGTCAAAGATGAATTAGATTGTGGTAAGAAAGGCCATGACAATATCACTGAGAACCACAGTATTAGTGTGTGATTTCTTGCCCAGGCTGCAAGGATCCACCCAGTTGGTATTTTCAAAATTAAATTCCCCACCTTATTAAAGACTGTTTAAAATTTTTTTCTGACAAAAATTATCCAGTGACTCCCACAACATTAATTCCTGCCCAGTTGCCTGTGAATGAATGTTTTATTCCAAATGGCACATTTCCACTTTATTTTGCAGTGAGTTTTCTGATAAGAAAAAAGTATGAAGTTTGTGTTTTGAAACTTCGGTTTCTGTCTCATTTTCTGTTTTAGTTACCTATTGCTGAGTAACAAATTGCCTTAATCTTTTTTTTTTTAATTTATATGTTTATTTGAGAGAGAGAGGGAAAGAGCACAAGTGGGAGGGGCAGAGGCAAGGGACAGAGAATTTCAAGCCGACTCCGTGCTGAGCTCAGAGCCCAACACAGGGCTCGATCTCATGACCCTGAGATCAGAACCTGAGCTGAAACCGAGAGTCTGTCGCTTAACTGACAGCACCACCCAGGCGCCCCACAAATTGCCTCAGTCTTCATGGTTTAAAGCAACAACACGTTTTTATGACCTTACAGATTCTGGTGGGCCAGGAATTTGAGAGCAGCTTAGCTGGAGGGTTTTGGCTCAGATTCTTGCATGAAGCAGCAAGTTGTCAACCAGAACTGCATCATCCGGAGACTTGACTGGTATTGGAGGATCTAATTCACATGGTTGTTGGTAGGAGGCCTCAGTTCCTCACCTCATGAATTTCTCCATAGGGTTGCTTGATTGTCTTCATGACAGGGCAGTGGACCTCCTTCAAAGTGAGTGATCCAAGGCCACAGAAAAAGTTGCAACGTCTTTTATGACCTAATCTCAAAAGTCACATGCCATCATTTCCACAATAGTCTCATTATTCATACAGGTCATGTGGGAGGGGACTATACTAGGGCATGGAAAACTAGAGGCAACGATGGGGACAATTTTGGAGGCTGACTACCACACCATCTTTAACTGTAATTCTTTTTAAATATTGAAAATTGTATTTTCTTTTTTTTTTTTAAGATTTTATTTGGGGTGTCTGGGTGGCTCAGTCGTTAAGCATCTGCCTTAGGTTCAGGTCATGATCCCAGGGTCCTGGGATCGAGCCCCGCATCGGGCTCCCTGCTCAGCGGGAGGCCTGCTTCTCCCTCTCCCACACCTCCTGCTTGTGTTCCCTCTCTCACTGTGTCTCTCTCTGTCAAATAAATAAATAAAATTTGGCAGAGACAGAGAGTGGCAGGCAGAGACAGAGAGTGGCGGGCAGAGGGAGAGGGAGAAGCGGGCTCCCTGCTGAGCAGAGAGCCTGACGTGGGGCTCAATCCCAGGACCCTGAGATCATGACCTGAGCCAAAGGCAGACACTTAATCAACTGAGCCACCCAGGTGCCCCAAAAAGAGTAAGTTTTAAATGTAAGTTTGAAACAGTGAGAATAGAAGAAATTCAGGAAAACCTGAAATTACTGAGGTTATTGGCATCCAGAACTACCTAAATCTCCCTGTAATTATTTTGACAGTGATGTGTTCCAATCACCATTTTAATAAGCTGAAGTTCATCTAAAATGTACAGGATGTAGGAGCACCTGCGTGGCTCAGTCAGTTAGTTAAGTGTGGGCCTTCAGCTCAAATCATGATCTCAGGGTCCTGGGATCGAGCCCCACATCGGGCTCCCTGCTCGGCGGGAAGCCTGCTTCTCCCTCTCCCACTCCCCGTGCTTGTGTTCCCTCTCTGGCTGTGTCTCTCTGTCAAATAAATAAATAAAATCTTTAAAAAAAAAAAAAAAGAAAAGAAAAAGAAAATAATGGACTCACTCTGAGAACTACTGCACTAGAATATCTATAGTGGGTTTGGTTGTGGCCTCCCAAAAGATATGTCCATGTCCTAACCCTAGAACCTGTGGATGTGACCTTATTCAGAGACAGGGTCTTTGCAAACATAAAAAGATGTCAAGATGAGATCATCTTGGGTCATCATCATGTTTCCAGCCTAAGCTCCAAGAACATGAGGTGTCACCTGTGTTTGAGACCCCAGGTAGGGGCCCATGTCAGGGCAGTCAAAAGTCTGGGCAGCTTTAATATCCTGTATTACCTTACTATCGCATTTGGCACTCAACAGTTAGGCTAAGTCCACAAAGGCTCACTTTTTCTTTCAGGTATCTATGTATCTGAAGTAAATGATAAGGAAATCATTCAATCTCTATTTTCCTAATGTCTCATTCAGATCTTTGATAGTTGTGAGAATCTCACTCCAAAAGAACTACATCTTTCCTTCTTGAATTATTGCAACAGCCTCCTTAAGAAATTATTCCCTGATTATGAAATGAATGTTTGTGTCCCACAAAACTCTTACGTTGAAGTCCAATGTGATGGTGTTAGGAGGTGGGGTTTGGGGGAGGTAATTATGTTTAAATGAGGTCATGAAGGTAGGGTCTTCATGATGGGATTAGTCCTCTCTCTCCTCCCCCAACCCATGTAAGGACACCACAAGAAGGTAGCCATCTGCACCCTGACTATGCTGGCACTCATCTCAGACTTCCCAGCCTCCACAATAGTGGGAAATAAATGTCTGCTGTTTAAGCCACACAGTCTACGGTATTTTGTTATAGAAATCTGAGCTATGACACCTGGCTTCTCTTTGATCTGTTTTGCACTTTGGAGCCAGTGATCTTTCAAGAATTAATGTTACTTTTTTTACTTAAAAATCTTCAGTAACCTCTTTTTTTTTTTTTTTAATTTATTTGACAGAGATAGAGAGAGATAGCAAGAAAGGAAAAAGAAGCAGGGGGAGTGGAAGAGGGAGAAGCAGGCTTCCTGCTGAGCGGGGAGCCCGATGTGGGACTCGATCCCAGGACCCTGGGATCATGACCTGAGCCGAAGGCAGACGCTTAACGACTGAGCCACCCAGGCGCCCCTTCGGTAACCTCTTTAGTTCTGAAAGACAGATTATAAACTGCTGGCCTGGCTCCTGTGATTTTTCCAGCTTTCATATGCCTTACATCCCCAATCACAGTGGCTATTTCTTGAGAACTCCAATCCCTTTCCTTTTTCGATGGAACACAGAGAGACTTCCTGGGCTCAGGAATTGCTCTGTAGCATTCTAAAAGTTTTCAGGTCATGACTAGCTCACTTTTCCTTAATATCAACACTTGTTAAACCTTTACAAAGAAAGATGGACTAGAAGAAATTTAACACATTATAGAAAAGGAAACTTTAGCCAGCCAGTTTTACAAAGTGCATAGGGCAGCTTGGGGTCAAGCCAATGTGAGTGAGTGAACAGCTTTTCAGACACGTATGAGGCTGAGAGGGTTTCAGCGAACCCATTTTTCAGACTCCCAGGTTCATTATTAAGGTTTTCAGAGAAGCCTCAGATGCAGTAACCCTGTGCCTGCCATTGCAAACTGCTGGGAACAGTAAGGTAAAAAGGAGAAGACCACACTAAGACCTTTAATGTCTGGGTTCTGGTGCTACCTCTGTCTCTTCCTTGTCTTGTGTTTTCACACAACGCACATAAATTCTCCCACGTTATGGCTGCATATGATTTTGTAGAAGTATCTCATCAAGAGCTTCCCTAGTGTAGTCCCGTAAGACCGGCCTGAAGGTTCATATTCCATGGCGTGGGGAAAAGGAAACCCAGTGCCCTGGCCAAGAGATCTGTGAATTCCCTATGGAGTTACGGTCTCATGGCCGTGCAGGCGCTGGCAGCCTCCAACTGAATTCTTGCTCCCATCGTGCAGCGTGAGGCTGTTCCTGCATCTCTACCCTGTCTTCAATCCATTTCTTAGTTATCATACCAAAAATGGCTTCTGCTTACCCGAGGTTCTGAGTACGTAGCAGTCCACAAGGAATGTTTTGGAAGGTAGAGCCACAGAAGCATCACACAATCAGACATCAAGCACTCTTGTTCTCAGGACACTTTTGGCTACATCTCTTGTTTCTGTACTCACTCCTCTCTCCTCTGTGCTTGCCCTCTCCGAAGGGGGGAAAAAAACATAAAAAACAAATTCTTTCCATTTTCTTCCGTACAGCACTTTAACCTTCTCAAGCTCCTACCTTCCCAAAGCAGCTCTGAAGCCTTTGACCATGGACTTTTGTGGTTTCCTTTTACAGATATAAGTCTTTGGACTATCTGGCATTTGTTTTTGTTTAAGACTTTTTTTTAAAGATTTATTTATTTATTTTAGAGAAAGAGAGAGAGCATGAGAAAGAGGGGCAGGGGGAGAGGGAGAGAGAATCTCAAGCAGACTCCACACTGAGTGTGGAGCCCGACACAAGGCTGGATCTCATGACCCTGAGATCATGACCTGAGCTGAAACAAGGAATCAGTTGCTCAACCTACTGCTCCACCCAGGCACCCCTTTGTTTAAGACATTTTGAAAGTTTTTATTGTTTCATATAGAAACATAGGAGGGTGGATATAAATTAGCAAAAACAAAACAAAACAACAACAAAAGGAAAAAGAAAGAAGCAACAAATCAACAAACCATAAAACAAGGATGAACAGGAGTATCATGCTCAGAATGACTCAAAGCAGTCCTCAAAGACTATGTTTGTTGCCAGGCACGGTGAAAACCCAGATACCCTGCTCAGATCCCCTCAGAACCCTCTTCGGGTGACACCAACAAAGAGTGCTTACAGCTTCATGGTCTTATGTGCTAGGTTTTGGAGGGCACATAAGATTCTAAGCAAAAAGTTGGAAGTGGAGAGCACATTAACTGGAGAAAGTAGTATGGGTATTGAGTAGGTAAGGTTGAGAAGATAAAGAAAGATGTAGTGTTAAGAGAGCTCTTGAGAGGATCTTCTGTCTTCTGAAAGACTGAATCCTTGCCATATAACTTCATCCCTTCACTTGGCCACTCATATCCCACGGGCATATGATATGAAGCATGTAAGGGGTCATTCTGTGCTTGCATGATGGGTACAAACCTTAGGGAACATGTTCAAATAGGCAAAAAGCCATTACCTTTTTTTCTCTCCTATATAATTTCCTGTATAATTATTCTTGTAAGTCTCCATTCCCCTAGGGTGGTGACAATTTAATCTTGATCAAATTGTGTGTCTCCTCTACCACCCTCTTTCCTTCAAGTTGCATCCAAGTTCCAGGAGCCTTTTGGGGAATTTAGTAGGACTCCTCATCCTCACACCATCCAGATATTGGATCCCTGGGTTATCAGGCCTGAGCAGTTCACTGTTGAGGAATGTCCCTCATTCCTACTCTCAAGACATCTGTAGATCCCACTGTCCTTTCTGCTACGCTCAGGCTGTGCTGGAGCACGGTGTGCCTTGGGAGGTTGGTCCCTGCGGTCTGCCCAGGGGTGATCAAGTTGCAAGGATTTGTCTCTATTTAAACTTCCATCATTTTCCTGTTTCCCTTCCGCTGCTCCTTTCCTCTCTACTTGTAGAATCATATTTAGTAACAAAACAGGAGTTGGCTCTTACATTATTCTGGTTTTTTTTTTTCCCCTCGCAAACGTTATCTATATTTTGAGCCATTTCCATTCCTTAAGGATTTTGAAACTACCAAGCGAGGAAGAGACATGCTGTTCTCTTCCTGCTGTCACAGCCTGAAAGTGGGGGAGAAATCATAGAAAGAAACAAGGCAGGGAAGAGAGGTGCCACAGCACAAAATTTAAGAAAATACTAACTCTCAGGGTCATATAAATGCTGACTCTACAGAATCCCGAGAATGAGTGCCTCCTAAATTTCATGCCCTAGACATCTCACTTGCCTCATGCTAGTCCCAGACTTGGAAGAAAATACCAATTATTACCCCCCGCCCCCAAAAGAAGCAGTTAAAATATAATTTTTAGCCTATCTAACTAGACAAAAGACTAAAAGAGATGTCAACAATGGCTATAGCTCCATAGCGGATTATGATACCCATGTTGTTGAGGTATCATTGACAAAATTGTAAGATATTTAAAGTGTACAATATGATGATTTGATGTATGTCTACATTGTGAAAGGATTTCCCCATTGAGTTAATTATCACATCCATCACTCCATATATTTGCTTTTGTGTGTATGTGTGAGAGAGAGAATATTTCAGTTCTACTTTCCTGGCATATTTCAATTATACAATACAGTGTTATCCACTATAGTCGCACATGACAAATTAGATCCTTAGAACTTATTCCTTTCATACCAGTAGCCTTTTTGTTCAAGCAACCCTTGTGCTAAGGACTTGTGATAAAAGGGTGCTTAGAAGATATCAGAGAGAATCATTGGCTCATTGTTATGTGAGCATGGCCTTCCTTCCACTTCCTTTTCCAGAATGTGGCCCCAGGCAGAGACAATGAAAAGGAGGGAGAAATGGTCTAGAACAAAGCTGGGGATGACTGTTCTATCATATAAATCCTGTGTACAGGTGGCTTAAGCCACCTTTTAGAAGTCCCTGTTAAGTGTTGTCACAAAATCTTTGTAGGTATTCTATATTTTTCTGGTTTCCTCCAATAAGCATGTAATAGTGTTATGATTAAAAGTAAAGCTATAGGGCGCCTGGGTGGCTCAGTTGTTTAAGCATCTGCCTTCAGCTCGGATCATGATGCTAGGGTTCTGGGATCGAGTACTGCATCGGGCTCCCTGCTTGGTGGGAAGCCTGCTTCTCTCTCTCCCTCTGCTGCTCCCCTTTCTTGTGCTCTCTCTCTCTCTCAAATAAAATCTTTGATTTTATTTCTTTATTTGACGGAGAGAGACACAGCGAGAGAGGGAACACAAGCAGGGGGAGTGGGAGAGGGAGAAGCAGGCTTCCCGCAGAGCAGGGAGCCCGATGCGGGGCTCGATCCCAGGACCCTGAGCCGAAGGCAGATGCTTAACGACTGAGCCACCCAGGTGCCCCTAAAAAAATTTTTTTTAAATGGTGAAGAAAGCAGTATGTGGATCGACATTCAGTGTGAACTTTCTAATTCTCATATCGCTGCCTTCTCTTGCTACCTATATCCCTGGTGTGCCATCTAATACTGACACAAAAGCACATTTTCCAGACTTTTGATAATAGGTAACATTAATTTGAAAGGGAGTTTATTTGAATTTGGGATACTTACTGACAGCTGATAAGTATGTAACTTGGATTTAAATAGAGGAGTTGGAAAGGAAGATACACAATCATATGGTGATATAAATTTGGGAATGTTTGGTGAAAATATTTTGTGAATAATTTAGTGAAAAAAACAATGCATTGAATCAGTAGACTTAGATGAATATGTTTTGGTCAGCAGGGGCACAGGTGTGATGATGGGGAGGAGGTAGTTCAATTTCTGCACTTGTATAATCAAAAAGTGAAGTGAGCAAGAGCTGAGAGCTGCCCAAGGGGATGGAGGTCTTGACTGAGAACAAATTACATAAACATGAGTGCACACTGAGGACCTCTGTCCATGCTGATTATACAATAATGAGCAAAAACACGTGAAAATAAAATAAGTTGTGTATAAGAGCTGATGGGGCATTTAGGAGGTCTATTGGCCATAACATTTAGACTTTCAGGAAAAGAGTAAAAAAATTGAATCATTGAGGGAAGAGTGTAGGTTTTCAATTAAGGAATGCATTGCACCTGTGAGTTCTTGAGTAGCTTGGCCGCATCACAGACCCATGTGAAATTAATAAAGGGAAACCTCACTAAAATGGATTAGAGAGGCTAGAAGAGGTTAAAAGGGGGAGCCCTATCACTCAGTGTCAATTACAAGAAGACTTCTTAGTTGCAGAGATCAACAGGAGAGTCATCAACAGGAAAGAATCATCAGTTACAGGTCCTAACAGGGAAACATGTACATTGCATTTTATACAAGAAACCCTGCGACTCACCCAATGAGAAACTGTGATCACCCTCAAATCTTGCTTTTTTCCGACGGATTTTTGTTCAGAACAACCACTCCCAAATTTCTCCCTCTTCTCCATAAAATAATTCTCCTCTCTTTTGTTTTTTGGAATTGTCTATGGTTTTGCCAGAGGTTGCTCGTCCCAAATTGCAATTCTCTACTAATCCTGAATAAATCCATTTTTGTTGGTAAAATAGCTGACTTTTATTTTTAACAACACCTATCGTTTCTCCCACTGGTATAGTTACAACCTATGAAGATCCACCAAGGATCTATGGATCCACATGGCCTAGCCTGTCCTGCTTACCAACACTACTGCATGGAGAAAACCCAGAAATGGAGACAGCAGAACTCTCTCTTCTCACAGCTTCTTGAGCATCGGCTTTAGTATATGTGCTGCTGAAGCGAGCACTTGAGCATTGGTTTTAATATGAGCCCGAGGGGAGCCGGCTGTTGTGGCTGTCCTCCACCTTCTAAGATCAGAGGAGGGTGAGGTGGGTCAAAGCTAAAAGAAGGAAAAAGAAATGTTCTCCTAGAAGTTGGGTTTGAGATGATAAACAGAACAAGAAGTTAACCAGGACTTACCCCTCGTCTATGTCAAGAGCTAACTCTTGCTCTGCAGGAATAGTTTTGTCCAAGTAAAGTGCTAAGTATCTGTGAAAATGTATATATTATGGTGGTTTATTTTCTATGTCCAAGAGAGTCATTTAATAAATACATTTTTGCTAATAACTCCTTCCCTTAGCTCTCCAAGCCTAATGTTTGTTGTTAACTTCGTTGGATAGATTCCAAGCTTTTTGACTACCGTGTAATTTACTCCTGTTTTTGTTACTCAGAATGCAACTTTGAATTATTTTTTCATGTTTTTTTGTTTTAGTTTTGGTTCTCTTCCCATGTTTGTAACGAGACTGGAGATTTGTTAGGCATATTGGAATTGATTATTTTGCACCAGATAAAGAAAAAACTCAACAGATTTTTACCTGCGAGGTCACTGCTTCTTTGAAAACAAAGAAACGTTTTGATGACCTCATACCAGTAATTGATCCAGTTTCAAAACAGACTGTATAGTGTGGTCCGGGGACAAATGGATTGTTGAGCTCCCATCAAAATGTTCAGTTAGTTATAGTTATAGTTTGTAGTCATTTTTTTAAAGTTTTCTTTTAAGATTTTATTTAATTATTTGAGAGAGTGAGAGTGAACACGAACGGGGGGAGGGGAAGAGGGAGAGAAGCTGACTCACTACTGGGCAGGGAGCCCAATGTGGGACTCCATCCGAGAATCTTGGAATCATGACCTGAGCTAGAGGCTTACATGAGTAGATGATTAACTGACTGAGCCACCCAGGCACCCCATCTTTTTTTAAATTTTTATTTAAATTCCAGTTAGTTAACATACAGTGTAATATTAATTTCATGTGCACAATATAATGATTCAACACTTCCATACATTACCCTATATTCATCACAAGTGCACTCCCTTAATCCCCATCACCTATTTAACCCATCCCCCACCGACCTTCCCTCTAGCAACCGTCAGTTTGTTCTCTATCGTTAAGAGTCTGTTTCTTAGTTTGCCGCTCTCTTTTTTCCCCTGTGATCATTTGTTTTGTTTCTTAAATTACACATATAAGTGAAATAATATAGTATTTGTCTTTCTATGACTAACTTATTTCGCTTAGCAAAATACTCTCTAGCTCCATTCATGTTGTTACAAATGGCAAGATTTCATTCCTTTTTATGGCTGAGTAATATTCCATTATATGTATATATATATATATATATATATCTGTTATCTATCTATCTATCTATATATCTGTTCTGTTGTTTTTTAGTTTCTATATCATTTATCTCTGCTCTAATCTTTATTATTTCCCTTCTTCTGCCAGCTTTAGGTCTTGTTTGTTGCTCTTTCTCTAGCCCCTTTAGGCATAAGGTTAGGTTGTATATTTGAGATTTTTCTTGCTTCTTGAAGTAGGTCTGTATTGCTGTATACTTCCCTCTTAGGACCACTTTTGCTGCATCCCAAAGGTTTTGCACCATTATGTTTTCATTTTCATTTGTTTCTATGTATTTTTTTTTATTTCTTCTTTGATTTCCTGGTTGACCCATTCATTGTTTAGAAGTATGTTGTTTAACCTGCTTATATAAAATGGAGATATATATGTATCTCTCACATCTTCTTTATCCATTCATCAGTCAGTGGACATTTGGGCTCTTTCCATAATTTGGCTAATGTTGATAATGCTGCTATAAACATCCGGGTATATGTATCCCTTTGAATTAGTATTTTTATATTCTTTGGGTAAATACCTAGTAGTGCAATTGCCGGATTGTAGGGTAGTTTTATTTTTAACTTTTTGAGGAACCTCCATATTGTTTTCCAGAGTGGCTGCTTCCTTTCAAGTGCACATGGAACATTCTGCAGAATAGATCACGTGCTAGGTCACAAATCAGGCCTCAACAAGTACAAAATGATTGAGACCATACCATGCATATTTTCTGACCACAACACTATGAAATTTGAAGTCACCCATGAGAAAAAAAATCAGAAAGACAACAAAAACATGGAGGTTAAACAACATGCTTCTAAACAACGAATGGGTCAACCAGGAAATCAAAGAAGAAATAAAAAAAATACATAGAAACAAATGAAAATGAAAACATAATGGTGCAAAACCTTTGGGATGCAGCAAAAGTGGTCCTAAGAGGGAAGTATACAGCAATACAGACCTACCTCAAGAAGCAAGAAAAATCTCAAATATACAACCTAACCTTATGCCTAAAGGGGCTAGAGAAAGAGCAACAAACAAGACCTAAAGCTGGCAGAAGAAGGGAAATAATAAAGATTAGAGCAGAGATAAATGATATAGAAACTAAAAAACAACAGAACAGATCAATGAAACCAGGAGGTTGTTCTTTGAAAAAATTAATAAAATTGATAAACCCCTAGCCAGACTTATCAAAAAGAAAAGAGAAAGGACCCAAATAAATTAAATCACAAACAAGTGAGGAGAAATAACAACCAACACCACAGATATATGGTTATAAGATAATATTATGAAAAACTGATATGCCAACAAATTGGATAATCTGGAAGTAATGGATAAATTCCTAGAGATATATAACCTATCAAAACTGAAACAGGTAGAAATAGAAAATTTGAACAGACCAATAAGCAGCAAAGAAACTGAAATTTAATCAGTAATAAAAAAATCTCCCAACAAACAAAAGTCCAGGGCCAGATGACATCACAGGTGAATTCTACCAAACATTTAAAGAAGAGTTAATACCTATTCTTCTCAAACTATTCCAAAAAATAGAAATGGAAGGAAAACTTCCAAACTCATTCTATGAGGCCAGCATTACCCTGATTCCAAAACCAGACAAAGACTTCACCAAAAAAGAGAACTACAGGCCAATATCCCTGATGAATATGGGTGCAAAAATTCTCAACAAAATACTAGCAAATCGAATCCAACAGTACAAGAAAAGAATCATTCACCACGATCAAGTGGTATTTATTCCTGGGCTGCAGAGTGGTTTAATATTCACAAATCATAGGTCCCCTTATCATCCATAAAACATTTTTTTCCTCTCCAGGGAAGGATGGGGGAAGCGATGAAAATTAAAATTTGAGGGCAGCTATTTCCTGTTCTTAAGAAAGTCACATTAAGCTCTCCGAACAACTTTAGAAAAATAAATTCCATCTTATTATAACAAATGAAACATTTAATACTTGCAACATTACTTGAGCCATCTTTGTTTCAGAAATTGTGCCAAAACATCCTGGCAGTTTCTCAAAAGGTTAAACATAGTTATTACATGACCTAGCAATTCTACCCCTAGGTATATACCCAAGAGAAATAAAAATATACAACTTGTACACAAATTTCATAGCAGCATTATTCATAATAGCCTAAGGTGAATGGCACCCAAACATATGTCAACTGATGGTTGGATAAACAAAAATATGGTATAGCCATACAATGGAATATTATTCATTCATATAAAGTACTGATACATGCTACAACATGAATGAACCATGAAAACATGCTAAGTGAAAGAAGGCAGTCACAAAACACCATATATTGTACAATTCCACTTACATGAAATATCCAGAATAGGCAAATCCATAGAGACAGTAGATTAGTGGTTGTGTAAGAGCTGGGAATTCTCTACAAGGGGAATGGGAGTAACTGCTAAAGGGGTGGGGTTCTTTTGGGTGATGAAAATGTTCTGAGACTAGATAGTGGCACCACTGAATTGTATACTTTAAATGAGCAACTTATGCTATGTAAATTATACCTTGATAAAATTGTTATTTTTTTTAAAGTACCAACTATATGTTTAATATTGCAAGTAAAGAACAGAGAGAAACCTGCTTACGAAACAGCTCAAGTGGGTAATGGAGTTATAATTGGATGTCATTCCCGCCCATCTTTACTGCCCTGAGTGAGGTTTTATGTGGGGTTGGAGCCACCTTGGCCTTTGAAGCAGGTATCTGATTGAGAGGGAAATCTCTTCTCAACACCATCTTCCCAAAAAAGGTGGGGGATCAAACTTGGCCTGGACATCTCGAAAGCAGAAGGCTGAGATCATTTAAGGAGAGGGCGGAAGACAGCGTGCTAGTATCTGAATGTTGTTCATCATGGTTTTTCACAGAGCAGCAGTTCTCAGTCTTGGCTGCACACTGGAATCTCCTGGGGAGTTTAAACAACACCCATAGCTGGGTCCCACCTCAAAGGCCCTGATCTACGTGGTCTCAGATCTGGCCCGGGGTCTGGAATTCTAAAACCTTCCCTAGTGATTCGAATGTGCGCACAAGGTTGAGAGGTGCTGCCGTGGAGAAAAAAGGAGTAGCAGAACATCTGACTCCTTTGTTGGTCCCTTGGTGCTCTGAAATTTCCATTTACTGCTCATTTTTAAAAGCTTAAAATTAGGCCTTGCCCAGACAAGTGATTCTGGCAAGTGCTTAGAACAGCCAAGCTATTGGGGTGCCTGGGTGGCTCAGTTGGTTAAGCGACTGCCTTCGACTCAGGTCATGATCCTGGAGTCCCAGGATCGAGTCCCACATCGGGCTCCCTGCTCAGCGGGGAGTCTGCTTCTCCCTCTGACCCTCCCCCCTCTCATGTGCTCTCTCTCTCTCATTCTCTCTCTCAAATAAATAAATAAAAAATCTTTAAAAAAAAAAAAAAAAAAAGAACAGCCAAGCTATTCTTAGTGATACATTTAGGTTACTATTTGCATTACTACTTTTAAGCTTCCAAGAACCATATCTCAATGATTGATAAATTCGATGACTTGGGGATCTAGAACAACACAGCAGAGACCATCAGAGGTTAATATTAAGTTTAACAGAAGTAAACAATCACATGGAAATAACTCAAAAACACCATGGCTGAAATAACCTAGGTCTGGTTAATGACACTTTAGGCAAGGTAAGTTGTTCTTTCATAACAATTTCAAAGCCATCTTTAAGACTGTAATGATTTTTTAGAATGTAACCAGCTTTCTGAGAAAGTCATAGTTTATCCTTTATTTCAAAATTCTGAATAATGCTATTTATTACTTTTTACTCAGAAGCCTCCAAGGTACTTAAGGATCACAGAGAAATGCTTCTGAAGTCATGACTTCAGAAACTGTTAGTGGTTCACGGCTTCCATCAGTAGTAAATTATGCACTTCATATTGGCAGATGCCATCATACTGGCATAATTACAGCCCCTTTAAACACTTTTAACTGTTTTTTTTTTTTTTTTAGTATTTATTACCACATTGCTAAATACCAGCTTATAAGGCTATTTCTTGGTTTTTCAAAATTAAACATTAGTTACTCTTTTCAAAATGAAATTGAAGATTTATTTTTTTTTACATTCCCATTGTCCTCACCTCCACTTCTTCTCATCTCATTTTCCACATATAATTACAATCTGTGGCTAGCTCAATATTCATAGTTTAATTAGGGACTATGTAACCATTGTTTACTATTGAGCCACAGAGAAAATTGTGATTGTATCTCCTTTTTTGTGTACTTCTTGTTTATTCAACTTATGAATATATAATTGCCTTGGTTTTTTGTTTGTTTAGTATCTTTATACCTGTCATTAATTCATCCTCAAAATCTTTTCAGAATGGTAAAACTACTCCCAATGACTGTAGACACATAGTAGTATATCAATTCAACTGTTTTCTTTAAAGGCCTCCTTCCTGGAGCCCTCTGTCCTGTTCCAGTCTGGATGATGGCTTTCCAGATGGGTCATACAGCTGTCAAGGGAATTCATTTCACAATAATTTAAGGAATTCCCTCTGTCCCTTGTGTCATGGATTCTATATTTTCTCTATCTTGGTCTACACTCTTACCTTATGAATCACATCCTCCATTGGAAGATAAATTATTTAAGACCTGACATTTCTAATTGTATATTTATTCTACCCTCATACTTAGGTAATTTGGTTACAGAATTCTGTGTTGTAATCCATTTTCTCTTACATTTTGGAAATCATTCCTCCAAGCTCTTCTGGATTCCAGTGTTTTTTTTTTTTTTCCTGAGAAGATTTATAATGTTTTGTTTATTTCAGTTGTAGTGATGTGTCTTGATATGGTTCCTTGTAATTCTTTTTTTGCCAGCCACTGAGTAAACTCTTGCAATCTGTCCAGATTGGATGACTTTTGTCTTATTTCGTTGAAAAAGCTTTCACTTCTATTGCTCTGTTTTCTCTTCCCAGAGTTCCTATTTGCTGGATGTTGGACTTCCTGGAATAATCGAACTCACTATTTTCATATCTTTTTTTTCTCCTGTTTCCAATATCTTTGATTTTTTTGCCACTTTCCAGGAGGATTCCTCTATTTTCATTTCCAACCTGTCTATTGAACTTAAAAGAATGGCTACCATATTTTTACCCCCAAGAGCTAATTCTCTTAATGGACTTTTAAGAAATCTCTTCCTATGTCACAGATATGATGTCTTCTGTTATCTCTTTGAAGATTCTTACAGACTTTTTTCCCATTCCCTGCGTACTCTGTTTACTCTGATTTCCTTTCAAGATTTTATTTATTTATTTACACAGAGAGAGAGACAGTGAGAGAGGGAACACAAGCAGGGGGAGTGGGAGAGGGAGAAGCAGGCCTCCCGCGGAGCAGGGAGCCCGATGCGGGGCTCGATCCCAAGACTCTCGGATCATGACCAGAGCACTCCCCCCCTTTTAAAAGATTTTATTTATTTACTTTATTTATTTACTCTATTAAATAAAGACATCATTAATTTAAAGATTTTATTTATTTACTCCTTTAAAAAATCTCTTTCATGGGGCACCTGGGTGGCTCAGTCGTTAGGCATCTTTGGCTTAGGTCATGATCCCAGGGTCCTGGGATCGAGCCCCACATCCGGCTCCCTGCTCAGTGGGAAGCCTGCTTCTCCGTCTCCCACTCCCCTTGTTTGTGTTCCCTCTCTTGCTGTGTCTCTCTTTATCAAATAAATAAAAAATCTTTAAGAAAAAAATCTCTTTCATGATAAATATTTCCTGAAATGTTCATTTATAAGGCAAGTAACAAGAAGCTACTGGAAGCATTGTGAAGCTGTACGTGTGAGAGTCTGATCACCAGGGGCAATCAGGCGAGAACTTGGATGTTTAACTGGAGCTTCAGCAAATGTCAGGATCTGTAGGTTTTTTTCCCTCTTAACTCAGTCAATTTTCCCAGAGTTTAACCCCCCAATCTCTTGCCTAGGATGTGGTTATGGGGTGGATTGTGTCCCCCCCCCCCACCCCGTGAGGAGGTGTCCTCACCTCCTGAAACTTGGAATGTGGCCTTATTTTGAAATAGGGTCATTGCAGATGTAATTAGTTAAGATGAGGTCATACTGGAGAAGGGTGAGCCCTTCATCCAGTATGATGGTGTCCTTAGTAAGAATAGACAGGACGACACACACACAGAAGATGGCCATGTGAGGATGGAGGCAGAGATTGGAGTGATACACCTACACACCAAGCGAGAAACACCTTGGGTTCCCAGAAGCTGGAAGAAGCCACATGGAATCTTAGAGGGTTCAGAGAAAGCATGGCCCTGCCAACATCCTGATTTTGGACTTCTAGCCTCCTGAACTGTGGGGCAATAAGTGTCTGTTGTTTAAAGCCACCCAGTTTGTAGTACTTTGCTACGACAGCTCTCAGAAACTAGTACAGCTTCACAAGCTGGTTTTTAATATCCGAGGAATCAGCAAGGAGAGAATACTAGTGATTTCCCCTATTCAGTATCTAGACTTCTATGTATTCCCCTTCTTTTCATTACGGCACTCCATGCTTGCCCTCAGCTCTGCCTCAGATCCTCTTTGGTTAAATTTTTTCCAGTGTCTAAACCTCCAGTGTTAAGCTACGGTGGAGGAAAGATGACCTTCCGGTGGTACAGGCTGGGGGAAGTGACTTCTTATTCTGAACTGATGTATTCACTGCTCCTTATACATGTTATCAACCAATCTTCCCACCCCCTTACCCTACCAATGACTTACTTGGTCCTTTTGAGTTCACGTCTTTTCTGGGGGTTTGTCCTTCAAATTCATGTTCTAATCTGTTTCCCATTGCAGTAGAAAAGTAGGTAGGTTTCCAGGTTTTTCAGTGCTTTTGAGTCAGTTTTCACTCCTTTGCTTTTTATGCTGCCAATATTTTATTTTTTATTCCTACAGATCTATATATTTTTTGCTTCCAGTAATTCATTTGCTGCCAGTATATTTTATTTATATATGTGTTTAAAATGCATCTTTTTGAATGAGATTCTTATGATTTTATTCATTTTGGCATCCAGATTAGCATAAGAGCAATGAGAATTATGTTTTACAAGCATCGCATTATTACTCTATCATTGTGAAAAGGCTTTGTATTGATTGTACATAGAGAAAAAAATAACATTGGAATTAAGGTAGTAACTACCTGTGCAAACCAAGCACATTACCCTGACATAGTTCTTAATAAAAACCTCTTTTGGTTAGCTGATGGTTGATATTGCTGCATGCAGGTCAATTGCTGTGAAGGAAATTGCTTTGAAGGACAAGGTATGAATAGCTTTATTCATTTGAAAAATCCCGTCTACTGTCCTACAACGGCCATAAGAAGCCTTCAGTAATCTCCACTCATGTCACTTGCAGTCACTGTGCCCAGGGTCTTCGGGCACATCTGATTGAACATCTGTTTTGTCGGTACAAGATCAACCTCACGTTGAGTGACCACAGTCCTGACAAGGTGGCGCCATCTGTGCCCACGGCTTTCATAGACTAGAAGAGCTTCTCAGCAAAGACGGTAGGGCGATTCAGGGCACACTGCAAGATGGCCTTCAAACCACTTCCAACATTTCTAGAAAACTCACAGCCAGCACAGTTTAACAAATCTTAATTAGTCATCCTGGAGTAAGTCTCCATGGTAGCAACGCTGAGCACCTTCCTAAACCAATTGGTAATTTACAATCTGATTTTTGTCACAATAACCCTGGCACATGGATACAAGTAAATGTTCAAGATACTTTAATATATCTGACCTAATGTCCTTTTCAAGGTCTTGTGTAAATTCTGACCGATAATATCTGGCAATTTCTCAGATTTCCTGATTTGTTCTTGTTCACAACATTTCAATCAATACACATTCTTGAGTTTTACTGGAATAAAAAAAATTCATTTATGATGATTTTGATAGGATTCAGAAAGGACCAATAAAATGGCATGCCCAGGCAGGCATGTCTAGCTGGAAATCCAATCATATAACTTTTTAGAGGATCTGGTTGCTAGCTAAGTAAAAGAGGAGAGAATTTATTCAATTGGATAAAGGGCATCTATAAAAAAGCTACAGCTAATATAATACTTAAAGGCAAAAGAGTGAATGCTTTTCCCCTAAAATCCCCCACTTTTATCACTTCCATGTAGCATTGTACTTGAAGTTCTAGCCAGTGCAATCAGGCAAGGAAAAAATTAAAAGGCACCCAGATTAGAAAAGAAGAAGTAAAACTGTCTTTATTTATAGATGATATAATTGTCCATATGGAAAATCCAATGAAGGTACTAAAAAGCTTCTAGAATTATATGTTAGTTTAGCAAGCTTGTAGTATACAAGATCAATTTGTAAAAATCAATTTTATGTCCAAATACAAGCAAAGAGCACTATAACACTGAAATTTTAGAAAAACCCTACAAATTACAATAACATAAAAAATGAAACAATTAGAGATAAATCTAACAAAGGATGTGAAAGATTTGTGCACTGAAAACTGTAAAATATTTCTGAGAGAAATTTTGAAAGTCACATAAATGAAGCAATGTACCATGTTCATAGGTTGGAAGACTCAATATTGTTTAGATGTCAATATTCCCCAAATGAGCGATAGATTCAATGCAATCCAGTCAAAATCCCAGTAGGCTTTTTGTGTAGAAATTGATAAGCTGATTCCAGAATTCAAATGAACATGGAAAGGTCCTACGATAGCTACAATTTTGAGAAAGAAGAACAAAGTTAGAGGACTAACACCACCTAATTTCAAGATTAAAGAGCTACAGGCACTAAGATAGTGGGTGCCTGGGTGGCTCAGTTGGTTAAGCGTTTGACTCTTGATTTTGGCTAAGGTCATGATCTCCCGGTTGTTAGATCAAGCCCCATGCCGGGTATGGAGGCTGCTTGAGATTCTCTCTTTCTGCCCCTCCCCCACTGCCTCTCAAAAAAAAAAAAAAAAGAGAGAGAAAAGAAAAAAGAAAAAAGAAGCCAAGATAGTGTGGTATCATCACAGAGAGAGACACACAGCAATGGAATAGAATAGAAGGAAGGGAATAAAACCACCCATATGTGGATGACTGATATTCCCAAAATGTGAAAGGCAATTCTGTAGAGAAAGGATAGACTGCTCAACAAATGTTTCTACAGGAACAACTGGGCATTCATATGCAAAAACAAATGAACAACAATTTTCAATCAATGACTTTAACCATATACAAAAATAAACTCAAAATGGATCACAGGCCTAAATGTAAAACCTAAAATTATAAAACTTCTAAAAGAAAACATAGGAAAATAATCTTTGTGACTTTGGGTGACACAAAGATTTCTTAGATATAACACCAAGAGCACAATCCATAAAAGAAGAAATCAATAAATTGGATGTCAACAAAATTGAAAATGAATGCCCTTCAAAATGTAATGTTAAAAGAATGAAAAGCCAAGCCACAGACTCAGAGAAAATATTTGCAGAGTAGAATTTACATAAAGGATTGTATCTAAAATATATTAAGTGCTCCCAAAAGTCAAAATTAAGGGAACAAACAACACTTAAAATATGGGCAAAAGATTTGAACAGACACTCCACCAAAGAAGATATATGGGTGAAAAGACAGATGCTCAGTATCACTAGTCATTAGAGAAATGTAAATTAAAATCAGACCGGTATAGCACCACATACCTGTTACAATGAATAACATTTAAAAGACTGACTATACCAACTGTTAGCAAGGATGTGGAGAAACAGGGCCTTTCCTGCACTGCTGGTGGAAACATGAGATAGAATAACCCCTTTGGAAACCAATTTGTCAATTTCTTTAAAAGTTAAACATACACTTCTCATAAGATCCTGCCATTCCAGTGCTAGGTATTTACCCAAGGGAAATGAAATCATCCCTACAAAGACTTGTACACATATGTACACAGAAATTTTATGTAATAGCTAAAAACTGGAAATAACAAAATGTCAGACAACAAGTAATAAATGAACAGAATGCAGTATACCCTTACAATGAAATGATGCTCTGCAATAAAAAGAATGAGCTATTGGTACATTCTACAACATGATAAATCTTAAAATAATTATGCTAACTGCAGGAAGCCAGACATAAAAGATGCATACTGTGTGATTTAATATTTATAAAATTCTAGGAAATGCAAACTAATGTGTAGTGACCAGAAAGCAGATCAATGGTTGCCCGGGAATGGGTAGGGAAAGGTAGGAAGGAGAAATTACAAAGAGGCACAAGAAACTTTCGGGGATGATGGATATGCTCATAATCTTGATCATGGTGGTGGCAGGAGTGTGTGAACATACAAACACACACACAACTGTACACTTTAAATATGTATAGTTTATGGCATGTCAAGTATACCTCAATAAAGCTGTTAAAAATTCAACTCTAATTAATTTGGTGAAGTTCCAGGATGGAGCAGAGAAATAGATATGGTTTATCCACCATGTTGAACTAAAAATATGATCACATAACTTTTAAAAGAATCCTGTCTCTTTCAAAAAGCACTCTTAAAACTTTTGGGTTTCGGCTCTGGTCATGATCTTGGGGTCATGGGATTGGGCCCCCCCTGGGGGGGGGGCTCTGCACTCGGCATGGAGTCTGCTTAGGGTTCTCTCTCTGCCTCTTCCTCTGCCCCTCCCCTTGCTCACGCTATAAATAAATAAACAAACAAATAAAATCTTAAAAAAAACAAAAAATGTTTTGCTTCCTGTATTTCTATCACTCATTAATACTTCCATGCATTTATGCCTCATCTTGTTCCCAACCCAACCAAGTTCTGGGTTGGGTAGTAGGGATGGGCCCCAATGCAATAAATTACCACAGGTGGATGGAATGTTACTGCCTGAGGATTAATTCCTTAGTTAAATCAGGTAGTGATCTGCCCATGAAGCAAGAGGACAGACTAAGCAATCTTTCAAGTTCTTTTCAATAAATTCATGAGGTAGTCATATTATGAATGGTTAATCTTAAAAATGAAGGAGGCAAGTAAATTAGATAACGGGTCTTGGCTTTTGCAGTTTCATATAAGCCACCTCCCTTTTCACGCCTTAGTCCAACCCTTACCCAAGGCTAATAATATCCAAAAAAGACCTTGACTCTCCAGGTTCTTGGGATGGGTGGAGTGAGCATGACTGAAGCACACACGTCAGGTATGCCCAGAACATGTATGGACATGCCAAAGGCACAGCTACGTCATGATGGGCGGATCTAGATTGGAATTCTTTTCCTCAGGACTGCTTTAATCATGCATCACTTCTTTTTATAAAAGGAGCCTCTGGTTTTACCAGTTGTATGTTACTCACAACCATAGTGGGCAAGCAGTGTTTTTAATCTAAAGTGTTTTTGTTCTCACAGTGATTGGGGAGTCCCCAAATGATCAGGAATTTTTCCTGAATGTAATTCAGAAACGGAAACTCCCGGATCTCAAAAATCTTTAAAATAGAAACCAGAAGTCTCCAGTCTGGAATAGCACTTTGCAAATGAGGTAAAGCAATTTACTAAATTGTTAAAGGAATCAGGAAGGAAAAAGGAAGAAAATTGGGGAAAATGAGACCCTTGAGGGTAGTGTCTACATTTTATTACCTCTGTATTCATGTTGCCAAGCACAGTAAGTAGACATCTGTTGGACATCTATCATTTTGGGTGTGATTTGCATTCCTTTCCTCTTACTCTGATACCAGGCCTCTTCTTTCCTGTGGGGGAGTCACTTTGTGTGGATCTGGTGAGATTCTCAATGTTCACTCACCCACGGGTGACTGAGCCTGGCCATTCATTTCCCCGGGAATGGTGATTGGTTCAGAAATAGGCATATGGATAAGCTGGGCCAATTATAGTTTTCCCCAAGGCTTTTCTTGTTTGTTTGTTGGACAGATTTTCTGAGATATAGACCTAGCTTCTGATTGTAGGAAAAAAAAAATGAGGCTGTGAAGACTATGTTTGAGGCCCCCAAATCCAGATGGGACTAAAAGTAGCCGTGATCTTTTTCTGTTTGAGCTAACTTGAGTTGGGTTTCTGTCACTTGCAACCAAAAGAATTCCAACTATTACAACCATAATGATTTAATGATACCCTTTAAAATATGATTTTTAAAATAAATATGAAGGTCAGCTGTCTTCCAACTCAAACAAAAATAAAATATAAGAAAATAAAATCTAACCACATCTTAGGAGAGTATGGTTTGCAAGTAGGAACAACTTTCAAATAGTAAAATCTTCTAGACAATGAATAGAGTAGTGAGGGAATCTACGAAATTTCTTTTTTTTTTTTTTAGAATTTTAAAAATGGTCTCTCATCAAAAGTGCTGTAGCTACCTAGACCTGAAGATATACAGCACCTGAAGATCTTTAAGGCTGCAACTATAGCCTTTGTGTCTAAGTTGCACTAAACTGAAGAATATGAAGCCACATTTCCTTCAGTAGCCTCATTTCAATGACTTTGAGCCCCTGCCTGCCCACTGAGGTTCCTAGTCTCTGCTTCCAGATGCCCTATCTGTTCTCAGAGTTCCCCAGGTATTCTCTCATGCCAGGGACAAAATTATTCTCAGTCTTCTACTCTTGTCTTCTCATCAGCTTGCTTGGCTGTCTGGCTTCTCCAAGAGGAGTCCATGGTCAGGGAGCGGTGCTGTCTCCTGAATCCCCTCCTGCCTCCTTGGGCTGCCAGAGCTGCGTGACTTTGTACTTGAAGGAAGGGGCAATGGCTTTCCTGGGAGTGCATACCACCTGCTGTCAACTGGGTTCCCAAGGAGCATGAAAGCCTCATCAGGTGGGTCATGAAAACAGGTTGAGCCATGAGTTCAACCATGGTATCTCTCTGCCTCTCTCCCTCACGCGTGCACATACACACATACACGCACACACACTTCCACATACACTGCTCTTTAGGCATAGAACACATCTCTTTCTCTAAAGTCCATAGTCAGTCTGCCTACAGCAGGGACAAACTTGACCTTTGTCATATTGAGCAGTGTAGTAATATGGAACCTCTCACATTCCCATTTCAGAAGAAGCTCTTCGGTTTACTTTCTTTAAGGGGACTGGTATAATTTATCACTTTCTTCTTTATAGTGTTCTATATTCTTTAAATTTTTACTCTTTTGTTTTGGTATTGCTGTTTTATGAGTGAAGTATGGAGACTTTATCTCCCTTTTCTCTTTATCCACTCCCTAATTGTCTAAACTGTTTCTTGTACATATGTGGAGAATCACATCAATGTTACAATTTTTGCTTCAACAAACATAATTAGAAAACTCAAGAAGAGGAGTCTTGTATTTATCCATATTTTTACTCTCCATTGTTCTTTCTTCCTGATATTCCAAGATTCCTTCTTTTACAACTTTCTTTCTGTTTGAAATCCTTTAGCCATTCTTTTCGGGGTGGTCTGCTGGTGACAAATTCTTTTAGTTCTTCTTTATATGAGAGTGTCTTGATTTCCCCTTCATTCCTGAAAATGATTTTCACTGGATATGTAATTCTGAGTTCACAGTTCTTTTCTTTAAATGCTTCAGAAATGTTGTGCCACTTTCTTTTGGAATCCACGATTTCTGGTGAGCAATCTGCTCTCATTCAAATTGTTTTTACTGTATGAGTAAAACATCGTTTCTCTCTCTTGCTTTCAAGATTTTTCCTCTGTCTTTCATCTTCAGAAGTTTGATTATGGGGACACCTAGGTGGCTCACTTGGTTAAGCCTCCGACTTCTGATCTCATCTTAGGTGGTGATCTCAGGGTCATGAGTTCAAGCCCCACACTGGACTCCACATGGAGCCTCCACCTTAAAAAAAATTTTCCTTTTTTTTTATTATGATGTGTTCTGGCATGAATTTACTTGGGCATATCCTGCTTGGGGTTCAATGGCTTCTTGAATCTATAGGTTTATATATTATTCCAGATTTGGGGACAAGCCAGCCATTACTTTGTCGAATAATTTTTCAGCCTTATACTCTTTCTCCTCTCTGATGACACAAATGAAAGCCTTTTGTTACCGTCCCACAGGTTCCTGAGGTTCTGTTCATTTTTTCCCTTCTGTCATTCATATTGGGTAAGTTTAACTGATCTAACTTTAAACACATGGATTTATTCTTACCTCCTCTTCAGTCAGCTATTGAGCCTATCCAGTGAGTTTTTATATTTTATTGTATTTTTCATTTCCAAATTTTTTATTTGGCTCCTCTTTATAGTTTCTATTTCTTTGCTGAAACTTTTTCATTTGTTTCAAGCATGTTCACAATTTCTCATTGAAGCATTTTTTATGATGGCTGCTTTAAAATCCTTGTCAAGTCATTTCAGTGTCTGTTGTCATCTGGTCTTGCCATCTGTTGATTGTCTCTTCTCATTCTAGCTGAGATTTTTCTTGATTCTTGGGAAAAGGATTGATGTTTTAAATTAGTTTCAGACATTTTGGTTATTATGTTATGAGACTCTGGATCTTATTTAAATCTTCAATTTTAGTGGGTTTCCTCTGACACCATCTTGTGGGGGAAGTATGATGCTGCCTTGTTACTGCCAGGTGGAATGGAAATCCAAGGTCTTTCTGTGGTCTCCTCTGAGACTTCAGAGGATGGAGGGACTTGTTACTGACTGATTAGGATGAAAAGTCCTGGCTCATCACTTGGCCTTCTTTGATACCACCCCAGTTGGGGCAGAGGAAGGGAAGAGGAATGCCTCATCCCAGCTGTGTGAGGACAAAGTCTAGGCCTCCCACTCAGCCTTTGCTGACAGGGGTGTGGGTAGGGCCTCAGTTTTTCCTGTGGAATTTGACTGCAGTAGGACAATTATTGTCTACAAGTTTTCAGTCTTGCTAGACTTAGCCATCCTTTGCCTGGAAAGGTCTACATCTGTTGGCATTTCTCTGTTGTTAGCCTCTCCAGCACCCAGCTGAGAATAAGAAAATTCAGGGAACTCAATGCATGTCATTCCTTGGGTCCTGAGGTCCTAGCCATTTTGTTTTCTTTGCTCTTTCTTTCAGGGTCTTCTCGATTTATTTTATATATGACGTCCAAGGTTTTGAGTTGTACTTAGTGGAAAGAATAAGTGTGTCTATTCCATCTCATCTGCAACCAGAAGTCTCTTTAGTTTACTTTCCATACTTAAAAGACTCAGTTGGGAGTCATGTTGCTTGTATTTAAATCCCAACTGTGCCATCTTGGATCATTCTTTAAGTCTGTTTTCTCATCTGTGAAATGGAGATTAAACTAGCACTTGCTTCATGGGACTGTAGTGAGAATCAAATTAATACACACACATATACACACCCAGTACCAGTGGCTGGCACATAATAAGTGCTCAAGCAAGCACTGAACTATGATTTTTTACAAGAGCATAAGGTAGATATCTACTGGATAGATGGTGCCAACCCCTGGGTTAGCAGGCTATAATTTCTCCTTTCAAGGTTTTGTGCTAGTTACTATATGCCAAAAGAAGGTGTCTCAAGTCCACTCTTGAGTTAACCCACACTTGAACCTAGCCTCTCTATGGCATTGTACCTTACTTAAGGTTTCAATCCTCAGTACCAAAAACAGGCCATTTTCTCTGGTCTCCGTTTCCCATATAACTGCTCCAGGAAGCTGGAGCTCTCCACTGCCTCAAGTGTTCTCAGAGATCACTCCTTAAGTTTCCTCCAAAGCACCTTATATAACAGGCTCACCAGCAGTTTTAACATAATATAGGAGTGTTAGTATAGAGAAAATGGAACTTTAAGGGACGCCTGGGTGGCTCAGTCGGTTAAGCGTCTGCCTTCGGCTCAGGTCATGATCCCAGGGTCCTGGGATCGAGTCCCACATCAGGCTCCCTGCTCAGCAGGAAGCCTGTTCTCCCTCTCCCACTCCCCTTGCTTGTGTTCACTCTCACTGTGTCTCTGTCCAAAAAGTAAGTAAAATCTTTAAAAAAAAAAAACAACAACAAATTACAGATGCATTAGATTAAATGTAAAAAAAAAAGTATATTTATAAAAGTATTAGAAGAAAATATAACAGAATTTCCAAAATAACTTTAGACCAGGGAAAAACTTGCCCAATACCACACAAAAATCAAGAAACAACAGATTTATATATTCAACTACCTGAAAAGAAAAAAGAATGCTGCAAAGCATTAAAATTCCATAAGCAAAGGGACAGGACAAATGATAAACTTGGGAAAATATTCATAATACATCACAGCGTTAATTTTCCTACACAGAATAACTATAAATTAATAATAGCCAAAATCCAATATAAAAATAGCGAAGAACATAGAGAGATACTGCACAGAAAAAGAAATACAAATGAATCTTAAACATATAAATACATGCATAATCTCATACATTATAAGAGATACCTTTTTTGGGGGGCACCTGGGTGGCTCCATTGGTTAGCAGCTGCCTTCAACTCAGGTTATGATCTCAGGGTCCTGGGATGGAGCCCCACATTGGGCTCCCTGCTCAGCAAGGAGTCTACTTCTCCCTCTGCCCCTCCCCCTACTTGTGTTTTCTCTCTCTCAAATAAATAAATAAAATCTTTAAAAAAAAAAAAGAGAAAGAGATACCTTTTTTAATATGCCGGCTTGGCATGTTGGTGAGGGTTGACGAAATAGCCATTCCCTTATATTTTCAGTGATCATGAAAATTGATTTAATTTCTGTGGAAAGCACATTAGCAATATCTGCCAAAATACAAATGCATGTACCATTTGACTCAGGAATTCCACTAATAGGAATTTATCCTATGAAAATATTAATAATTTATGATATTTCATACAAATAAGGATTCACACAAACAAGAATTCACAATAGCATTGCTATATATATTTATTTAATAGCTAAACATTGGAAATCTACATGTCCAAAATTAGGGGACCAATTTCCTAATTATAGTAGATACAACAGAGTACTCAAGGGGCACCTGGGTGGCTCAGTCGGTTAAGCGTCTGCCTTTGGCTCAGGTCATGATCCCAGGGTCCTGGGATTGAGCCCCTGCATCAGGCTCTGTGCTCAGTGGGGAGCCTGCTTCTCCCTCTCTCACTCCCCCTGCTTGTGCTCTTTCTCTCTCTGTGTCAAATAAATAAATAAAAATCTTAAAAAAAAAACCAAACCAAAAACCAGAGTACTCAAAACTTTTACAAAATAAAGAGCACTATGTGTACTGGGTAAGAAACATCTCTAAGACTCATTATCAAATAAAAGTCTAAAGGCAAAACAGTGATTGATAGTGTATGATATCATCTGTTTATATAAAAACAAAGATAAGCCCACAAAAATAATATTTAATATTTTATATTTATGTATTATACATTTTCTTATATTTCTGCAAGTTGACCCAAGACACTGGCAATCCTGGTTACCTCTTAAGAGTGAACTGGGTGCCTTGAAGGAAAGATGCAGACAGATACCCTTGTCTTATGTCAGATTCTCTAGACACAGAGGCTGAGACGGGGATTCTTGAGTGTGTGCTTTCAGGAGAAGCGGAGATAAGCAGGACAAGGCAGGAATCAAAAGCTAAGCAAGAAGGTGTCCCAGCTGGAGTCTAGCTTCTGCCTGATATCTTGAGGAGTTCTGGAGCCTGGATTGTGCCCTGGAGTTGGTCCTGCTTTGAAACAAAGGGTCCAGGCTTTTGTACCTTCATCAGTCAGTCCTTGGCTGTGGGCGACCTCAGGAGGAGGGAGTATCCTCTTAGGAGGCTCTTATTGGCTAAAGGCCATTCTCTAGAAAAGGGGCAGCTCTGAGCAATTAGCAATCAATCTTCAGAGCAGCTGGGAGGGAGCAAGATTAGAAGAAGGGATGTGGGCCCAATAGTTGTCTATTACAACCTCACTGTACTTTTTGAAAGCTGGAGAGATGTATTGACCTCCTCAAAAAAAAAAAAAAAAAAAAAAAGATCAGTATTACAGAAGGTTTGTCTAGATTTGTGGTTTGTCTAGATTCTAAATTCAGCATGAATGCCAAAATTTAAACAGGAAAAGTTAGCCTTAGAAATCCTTAGCAAGGCTTCAATTTAGGACCAGATGTTAGTCAATTTTTCCGCCAGACTTGGAACAAATTGTGTGTTTTTGGATGAGCACCACATGAAATAGTTGGCTTGTATTTAGGTGGCCTTCTGTTTGAAACATTTACAACTTTGAACGCTGGACTTGTATTCACTGGTGAGAGGCCCTGGGATATGGAGAGGAACTGAGGCAAGAGTGGATTTTTATCTACCATCCCAGGCTCACCCCAGGATGGAATGGAAGGGAGTCAAGCATATTATTGGTCCCTATACCAAATGTAGTTATGAATGTAGTATATGCTGTACAGAAAAAATGGTACAGATCGGACAAAAGGTGAAAATAGGAGTAACATTTTAACATCGTGTTAGAGCATTTTCTAATAGACTCACCTGAGGGTCATATCTTGCAAGAAATAGAACTTTGTTTGGCTAACAACTGATTAGGGCCCCGATGTCTCATAACTCTGTAAAGTTAGATGTTAACTTGTAAAAATTGGCAAGATATGATTTTTCCCCCTCTCTGGTAAAGAAGATAACCCAGAGGTTATGGTTTTATTGCCTTGTAGGATATGATCCAGTTTCATATCTAACTCAGCCATCTGATTTCAACATTCCTTTTCCCACTGACATTTCCATCCCAGTTTCTCATATCCTCATCAAACTATTTTCTCTGTTTTCTATTTTCTTCATTAATGAGTTAAATAAAACTTTGGCATGTGCTCACTATATGATAATTGTGCTTTTTAAATAATTTGAGAAAATGTGCTTTTTCATTGTAAATTAACGTAATGTAAATTTTTGTGGTTAAATGCACACTCAGTGTAGCTTGCTATAAAGTAATACATGGACTGACTGTGAAGCTCAGTGGAATAAAACACTATTAGATTCATTACACGTTATTTTCTCTCTGGAGGGTATGGTTGCATGTGTTTCAAACTAAGCTCGTGACTATTAGTCTGGCTGCTGAGGTCCTTGACATACCAACATAGCTAGTGCTTTGAAAAATGGCTTCACCAGGAAAGAGAATAAAAATAAAACGCATTCATATATTTTTCCTGATGCATTTTCCCCCCAAAATCCACTTGCCATGTTTAGCAAATAAGAATATAGGACATTCTAGTTAAATTTGAACTTCATATAGGCAATTAATAATTTTTAGTATAACTATGTCCCAAATATTGCAAGTATTTTCTCTGAAAAGCCTGTCTGGAGCATCTCAGAGTCCAGATGGGATTGTAGGAAGCAGGTGGGGCAAAAAGGTGGCTGCCAGAGGTGTCAGAAATGGAAAGGACCATAGGCACGGATTGAGTCTGTGCTGGGCAGTACCAAAGGCCAAACTCAGGAAGTAGAATCCTGTTGTCAATTCCAAGAAGCGAAGGTTGAAGCACTAAGTAAGGAGCTGGGAGGCACTGTAGGAGGGCAAACCGCTAGAGCCAGAAATGGGGCCAATCAAGAGAATTCACAGAGCTGCTCTGAAGGTTAATGTGTTCAAGTGGGTTTGTATGGCTCTGTAGTGTCCATCCAGGTGCGTGAGTTAACTAGATGTATTTAAAAATTCCGCGTCAAAGAAAACATATTTTTAACAATGGGGCAAAATACACATAACATAAAATTTACAATTTCAACCACTTTAAAGTGTTCAATTCGGTAGCATTAAGTATATTCACAATGTTGTACAACCATCAGCACTATCAGTTTTCAGAACTTTCTTCATCTTCCCAAGTAGCACTTCTCTATTCATTAAACAATAACTCCCCATCCCCTGGTTACCTCTATTATGCTTTCTGTCACTATGAATTTGCCTATTGTAGGTACCTCATATAAGTGGAATCATACAACGTATTCAGCCTTAAAGAGGAATGAAATTCTAATGCATACTATAACCTTGAAAACATTATGCTTACTGAGATAAGCCAGACTTGGAAGTAGCCCAGTGTCACTCTTGCCTCATTCTTTTTGGTCAAAGTAAGTCACAAGGCCAGCCTGGATTCAAGGGATGAGAAATGACTCTACCTTTTGATGGCTGGAGCTCAAATATCATGGCATCTATCCATATATGGGGAAGGGAATGATTGAGGCCGTCTTTGCAAAAAGTCTTCCACAACCTAAACAATAACATTATTTTATGTTTGTTTTGTACTTTCCAAATTGATCTGCAGATTCAATACAACCCCTAGCAAAATTCTGTGAGTTTTTCTTGCAGAAATGGACAAGCTGATTCTAAAACTCATATAAAATTTCAAGGGACCAAGAATAGACAAGACAACCTTGAAAAAGAAGAGCAAAGTTGGAAGACTTACTTACTTCCCAGTTGAAAAACTTACTACAAAACACCGGAATCAAGACAATGTGGTACTGGTATAAGGATAGCAATATGGAACAATGGAATGGAATTGAGATTCCATAAATAAACCTCTGCATCTGTGGTCAATTGAAATTTCACAGAATGCCAAGACCATTCAATGGGGGAATAATAGTGTTTTCAATAATTGGTGTGGGGACAACTGGACATCTATCTACATGAGGTTGGATCCCTATCTCACATCACATACAAAATTAATGGATCAAAGACCTAAATGTAACAGTGAAAACTCTAATATTATTGGAAGAAAACATAGTAGTAAATCTTCATGACCTCTTTCCTATTTAGTAATAGCTTCTTGGATATGATACCGAAAGTATGAGCAACAAAAGAAAAAATAGGTAAATTGGATTTAAGCAAAATTAAAAGCTTCTAGGGTCATGTTTCAAATGGCACTATTAAGAAAGTGAAAAGACAACCTACAGAATGGGAGAATGTATTTGCAATCATATATCCAATTAGGGACTCATATCTAGAGTATACAAAGAACTCTTAAAACTCGATAATAAAGAAATGTAATTTAATTTTTAAAATGGGCAAAAGATCTAAATAGACATTTCTCTAAAGAAGATATATAAATGGCCAAAGAGCACATAAAAAGATACTCAATGTAATTAGTCATCAGGGAAATACAAATCAAAAACACAAGATGCCACTTCACACCGACTAGGATGTCTATCATAAAAAAAAAGTCAGATAATAACATGTTGGTCACAGGAACTAGTCACAAAAGACCACATACCATATCATTCCACTTATATAAAATGTCCAGAATAGGCAAATCTGTAGAGACAAAAAAAAATAGATTATCGGTTGCTGAGGGTGGGAAGGAGGGCTGGGAAGAATGGCAGGATAGGGAGGTAACAGCTAAAAGGCACAGAGTTTCTTTTTGAGATGATGAAAACATTGTAAAATTGAGTATTATAATGGTTGCATGCATTTATAAATATACTAAAAAATATTGAATTGCACACTTTAAATATGTGAGTAATACAGTATTTCAATTATATATCAATAAAGCTATTACTTTAAAAGGTCACATACTGTATGATTCTACTTATACGAAATGTCCAGATAGGCAAATCCATAGAGATAGAAAGTAGATCACTGTTTGTCAAGGGTCAAGGGAGGACGGAATCAAGAATGATGGTTAATAGGTATGGAGTTTCTTTTTGAGGTGATTTAAATGTTACAGAATTAGAGAGTAGTGATGTTTGCACAACATTGTGAATATACTAAAAACCTCTGGATTGTACACTTTATATTGGTGAATTTTATGTTACAAGAATTTTAACTCAATAAAAAATTGTAGCTTGTTTTGTTCGTTTTAGACGCTAAGACCAATGATTGCATACATTTCTATTTAAGGTGAGCTCATTAAGTAATTGATCCATTCATTAAATTGAAATGAATTATCTCCAACACTTTAAGTCGAAGTGCTCTAGTTGTTCTAGCTTTTCACTGCTCTGACTTACACTGACTATAATTTGCATCACTACAAATTCTTTAAATGACCTTGCTTACTTATGGGAAGAATAAGAAGCCCAACCACTATTCTAGGCTCATGTTTTTAATTAATGTAATTATATCAGTCTGAGGGAGTTTTAAAAAGCATTTACTGGACATTAAAGTGGGCTTTAATAGCTATAATTTTCAGATTTAATTATTTGGTCTAAATACCTACTTACTTATTTACACATATATACAAAAAAAGGAAGAACGAATTACAGGCATTTCTGTTTTTGGAGTCCTTCCCTGGGTTCACATTATGACAAAACTCTTGTGTTTAGGACAAAGATTGATATGGGTGATTCAATAACAAATTGATTTTGAACTACAAGTATTGTCATAGACACGTTACAGCTCACGTTAGAGAGTGATGCACGGTGACAGCGTATATCTAAATAATTATCATTTGCTTTGTGTATGAGATGTTATGCAAATAAATTTTTTTTTTTAAAATATTTTATTTATTTATTTGACCGAGAGAGACACAGCGAGAGAGGGAACACAAGCAGGGGGAGCAGGAGAGGGAGAAGCAGGCTTCCCGCCGAGCAGGGAGCCCGATGCGGGGCTCGATCCCAGGACCCTGGGATCACGACCTGAGCCGAAGGCAGACGCTTAACGACTGAGCCACCCAGGCGCCCCGCAAATAAATTTTTAATTCATTGCTTTTTCCTTCACGAAAGCTTATTGTCTCAGAACTGTGTCTGTTGAAACTTATCTTGCTGAATGTTTGATCGACTATTACTATTTTATAATTTTTTAAAAAGTATCATTGGTATCTGGGGCTTGGAAGATTCTTAAAATTTTGAGTAAAAAATGAATTTGTTGATTTCAAAAAGATAATGCCCAGAATTGATAAGGATGTGAAAAAAACAGACGCTGTCAATACTCTGTTGCTGGAGATATAAATCGCTGCTGAACTTCTGGAAAACAAGTTGGTAGTACACATCAAGGTTCTAAAAATTTATGTACTCTTTGACCCAACAATTTCAATTTTAGAAATAGGTCCTAAGAAAATAATTGAGTTAATGTGCAAAGTTCTGTTCATTGTATCACTATTTCTTAAAAAAAAAATTTTATTTATTCATTTGAGAGAGAGAGAGAGAGAGAGCACAAGCAGGGGGAGAGGGAGAGGGAGAAGCAGACTCCCCGCTGAGCTGGGAGCCCGACACGGGGCTCGATTGATCCCAGGACCCTGGGATCCTTACCTGAGCCTAAGTCAGATGCTTAACCAGCTGAGCCACAGGCACCCCAGTATCATCATTTCTATATAAAAACTGCATTATAAGCCATCTACATATCTACCAGTAGGCATTACGTTTGACATATTTATGCAAGGAAATACTCTGTGGCCATAAATTGATATTCCTTATCATGGGAAGATGTCCAAAATATATTATTGTTGAAAAAAAGCAGGTTATCAATTAGTATTTGTCAACTGATCCCATTAAAATGGTACACAGAGCCTTTATAGTTCCCTACATTTTCTGAATTTTGCAATGAGCATGGGTTACGTTTACAATCATAAAGATCAGTAAAATGATTTCTTTTTTAAAAAAATTTTTATTGTTATGTTAATCACCATTCAGTACATAATTAGTTTTTGAAGTAAAATGATTTCTATCTCACAAAAAAGGTGACTTTCTTTGCAATAACCAGTGGTTACCACTTTCTACCTTATCTTTTTTAACTACTAGATGTCATTCATATCCTAGGATTTCTTTAAGCTTCCCCATGACACTACCTGCAAAGAAGGTAAAGGAGATTATCTCCCTCCTACATGACAGCTTGAGAGATGTCACAGTCAGGCCAATGGTCACACCAGCGAAGGGCAATGATGGCCAATTCCAGAGTCTTTAGCCAGTTGCCCCATTCAGGGTTCTTAGGTAGAGACTTGCCACAATGTTTCACCATTAATTTTGTCTGATACCCCTTGCAGTAGCTTTAAGGAGCTAAGCACAGGTGGCCCTACTGACCTCACCAAGCCTATGCCTCCCTCAGTCTTGGGGACTCTCCCCATCCCCTGCATTCCCCTCTACTAAGACAGTCCATCCTATCTCTCCTTTTCTCCCTCTAGGAGAATCCTGCATATGCTTTCTTCAAGGGGCCTTTAATTACTTAGTTTGTCTCGTTTTATTGGGGGTAGGAGAAAGAGTTTGCTGACAACTCTGTTTCCATCATGTTAAGTATCAGGTGTACTGAAACCACACATTAAATGTGTTTGGTCACCTGGATCAAAAGTTCATTTCACTTGCCTACTCTTAGGAGGAAAAAGGTCCGTACCTATGATTTTGTTCTGTAAACTTAAGGATGACATAAATAAAAGGTAGAAGGGTAGGATATTCACAAGTTTGACATGAGCTATATTTGTCATAAATGTCCCTCCTTCCAGAAAAAAAAAATGGAGGGGGATATAGTAGGGAGCAGATGAGACTCAGAAGTGCCACTTGTTTAAAAATTGTGTGCAAGTCATATTATCACTGTTCTTATATATCATGGTACCCCCACAGTTGACTTTCAATAAATGTCTATTAAATATAAATGGAGTTAACATTGCACAGAAACAATATGTATTTTACATATTCTGTTGTGCACCACTGTTGGATCTTGATATGCTAAGTGTTTGCAAGAAGGGCTCTACTATAACCAAGTTAGGTCCAAATTCATAACGAGATTGGCAACATTTCTATTTATTATGAGGAAAATCGCATCCTACGGAGAACATTGAAGTCCATAATTCTGTAATTGAAAGCAGTATTTATATAAGATAAAAAAAGTTTTAGTGATCACAAGAAATGAAAAAAATGTAAAATACGTTTGTCTCAAAATAGCCGAGGCTGGACATATTTCACAAAGCTTCCATCATAACTGGGTTACAAAGCTGAGTATAATTGAAATTGAGTCCTAGATCATAAAAATGAGTTTTTGTAATTATCTGTTATAAGCAGCACACTCTCTGCAAGACAGTCTGAAATTGGCCACATCTCCCTTTGGCTCCCCTAGCTAGCCCAACCAGGTGCTTAGTGTCTTCCCAGGACTGCATTCTTCATTCACTCCCTCCCCTAGTCCCTCCTGAGTAACCTGATAAACAGCCTTAGATGCAAAAGAAGTATTTACTTTCCATCATCCTGTGCATTAAGTGCATTTTCAGCATGGCCATCTTCTAAGGGAATGAGTCTCCCTAAAGAGGGAAATCTCAGGCAAGAGAACAAGCTGTTATAAGATATTTCAGTCAGGAGCCCCTCAAATATTCTTGAGTCTTGCAGTCTGAGACCAGCTCCTCTGATTCTGGCTCTCTTCCCTGGTGCAGCAAGGAAGGTAAGTACAGGTCACCCCACCAGGCCCACCTAATGTGTGCCCAATCTCTCCCACCCCACATTACTCCCAACCAAAATAGTCTGCTCAACTCCTCTCACACTGGAAGGGCTCCACTTGTTTCCTCAAGGAGTCTTGGGAAATAAGGTTGGCCTCTCTTTAGGGGGAAGGAGTAGAGACTGCTGATGGGAGGACTGTTAGCTATGTTTGTTCATAGGGACAGCTCAGTGGACTACCATTCCTGTCAATAGTAATTCTAAGTTTGTCACTTTTAGTATGCTTCTGGACATGGGCTCCCTCTTGTGGCTCATAGGATATGAATACGACATACAAGATACAAGAAATTAATCTGCATTTTTGCAGCTGCAAAGGTTACTTAGGCACTGGTAGAAAAATGATTACAGCTAATTGATCGATATATATATATATACATATATATATATTTTTTGTTTAGAGAGAGAGGGAGAGCGCGCATGTGTGTGCGCAAGCGCGAGTGGCAGGGGAGGGGCAGAAGGAGAAGGAAAAAGAGAATCTTAAGCAGGCTCTATACCCAGTGAGGACAGAAGCGGGGCTCAGTCTCACAACCTTAAGATCATGACTGAGCCGAAATTAAGAGTTGGATACTTAACCAACTGAGCCACTCAAGCAATCCTGATCAATGATTTTTTTAAGTCATCTCTACACCTAACGTGGGGCTTGAACTCATAACCCCAAGATCAAGAGTCACATGCTCTACCAACTGAGCCAGTCAGGGATCCTTGAATTGACCAACGATTTTTAAGCAAACATTATATAGACCTAAGTTAACTTATTTAATCCAGAATCATACATGTATAAAGACCCAGGGTATAAGAAATTATATCACTTGAATAAAGAAAAATCTGGCTTATCCAGCATTCCAAAAGTAATAATTAACATTTATTGAGTCTATACTATGTTCCAGATACCACTATAAACATTTTACATAAAGAATTAAGTAACTTTTTTTTTTTTTAAAGATTTTATTTATTTATTTGACAGAGACATAGATAGTGAGAGCAGGAACACAAGCAGCGGGAGTGGGAGAGGGAGAGCAGGCTTCCCACTGAGGAGGGAGCCCGATGTGGGACTCGATCCCAGGACCCCGGGATCATGACCTGAGCCGAAGGCAGACGCTTAACGACTGAGCCACCCAGGCGCCCAAGAATTACATAACTTTTTATTATAGAAATTTTATTATGGAAAATTAAGCAATACAGAAAAGCTCACATAGGAACCTCTCTCTATATATCACCCACTTTCAACCATTATCAAAACATTTTAGGGGCACTTGGGTGGTGCAGTTGGTTAAGCAACCGATTCTTGATTTCGGCTCAGGTCGTGATCTCATGGTCATTGGATGGAGCCTGGAGTTAGGCTGAGCTCAGCGTGGAATCTGCTTGAGACTCTTCCTCTTCCTCTGTACCTCTCTGCCTGCGCACTGTCTCTCTCTCAAATAAACAAATAAATAATCTAAAAAAAAACCATTTTAACATTCTGCCATCTTTGTTTTATCTACCATCATCATTCTTATTCCCCAATTTTTTTCCTGGAGTATTTGAAGCAAATACCAAATGTCCTATAATTCAGTCATAAATATCTTAAGTATATTCTAAGGTTTTAAAATAGATTAGCGGTTTTCATGTTCACAACAAAAGTACATACTGTTATTATTCCCATTTTATATATGTATAAACTGAGGCAAATGTTATGAAGAGATTCAAACCCTGGAGTCTGAGTCCAGAGGCTGTGTGGTAGCCAGCTTCCAAGATGGCTCCTGATCTCTGCGTCTGGTATTCATACATGTTGGGCTGTGAGACCAATAGTGGGAGAGATGGTATGCCACTTCTGAGATTAGACAGTGGCTTCTGTCTTAGGTGCGTGCTCTCTCTCTCTCTCTCTCGGATCATCTGCTCCGGGGTGAAGCCAGCTGCCACGAGCGGCAGCCCCATGGAGAGCCCCACATGGGGATGGAAAGCCCAAAAGCCAGAGAGGAACTGAAGTTTGCCGACAATGAGAGAGTTTGGAGGCACATTTCCAGCCCTCTTTGAGCGGTGAGCTGACTACAACCTCCTGAAAGACCCTGAGCCAGAACCACCCAGCTGCAGCACTCACAGATTTCTGACCCACAGAAATTGCTGTTGAAGCTGGTACACTTTGGGTAACTTGTTATGTAGCATCAGTCACTGACAGCCTGTATTCTCAGTCACTGTTCATTCTTCTCCAAATGCAAGTCTGCAATAGCTTCTGTTTTGTTACCACTATGACACTTGTTGATGACCACACTGAGGCAGTGCAATGAGCTGAGAAGATATATTGACGGGAGTTTAATATTACACATGCGTTCCTTGTTCTAATCTGTGAGCGGTGAAGGTGTCAACTCTTTGGGAGTCAGTTAATTAAACTAAAAAGGGACGAGTTAATTAAATCAAATATCTTACTGTTCCTATAATTTCCATATCAACACAAACTAATCTACAACACAACTAATCATGTTTTTAAAAGAATGACAGCAGAGCATTCTATCTTAGTTATTAAACCAATGCCCTATTGATTAGCAATTTGTTTCCAGTTTTTCTTTTTGTTTTGTAATTACAAATGATGCTTCACTGAACATCTTTATACATCCTATCTTGGTAAACTTTTGCAAACATATCCTTATGGAATATTTCTAGCAGTGAGCTTGATAGGCCAAGGGTATGTGCACAAAAAGTGACCGCCAAATCACCTACACAAAATTTCCACTAATTTACAATACCACCAATCCTTTGTGAGTTTCCCTGACTTCCCACATTTTCATTAGAACTTGATAGCATTAAACTTCAAAATTTTCCCAATCCAAAAGGTGAAAAAATATCTTCCATTGTTTGAATTTGCATTTCTTTAGCTGTGGCTGAAGTCAAGCCTCTCTTTATAAGTTTATTGGTCATTAGTATTTATTTTGCTCTGAACCATCTGTCCTTATCCTTAACACAATTTTAATCTTACTGGTTTATAAGAGCTCTTTGTAAAGTATGGAAACTAGCCTGTCAGATTTGTTGCTAGTAGTTTTCTCACCATTTGAGCTTTGACTTTGTTTATGGTTTATGGATTTGTGTCCTACTTAGTAAGGTTTTCCCTGCTCTATAATAACAAAAATATATTCCCTTGCTTTATTCTAGAAGCTTTTGTTTTTCATTTGTTGCATAACATCTTTGCTCCCTCTGGTTTAAGGAATGAGGTAGGGATCCAGCGTTTTTGTCCTCCAAAAGTTACCTAGCTGTTTTGATATCATATGTAATAATCTCTCATTCTTCATCAATCCGAGGTACCACCTCTATCACTAACTTTCTATACATAGTCGTTTCTACTTTGGACCCTTTATTCTGTTCCATAAATCTGCCCACTGCTTTGCAAGTATTAAAGTGCTTTTATTATTATAGCGTTCATCTGTGGTAGGACCAGTCTCCTGCCATACTTTGCTTTAAATTTTCCTGGTTACCATGAATTATAGAATTATTTTTCAAGATAAAACATTCTTGTTTGTATTTTAATTGGGATTAGATTGAATTTATAGGACAATTTATGAAGATTTTATATATTTAACATTTTTTAGTTTCCTGATCCAAGAAATGTTACATCTTTCAGTTTACTTGTCTTCTTTTGTCACAAGATAGAATTTTAAAGTTTTCTTCATTTAAGTTCTATACATTTTTTATTTGTGAATACTTAGATATTTGATCAGCTTATGGGTTTAAAAATAGTTTCTTCCACTGAATTTTCTAAAAGTTATTGATTAGGGACTTTTTTTTTTTTAAGATTTTATTTATTTAGAGAGCGAGCGGGGGTGGGGAGCAGAAGGAGAGGGAGAGAGAGAATCCCCTGCAGACTCTGTGCTGAGCACCGAGCCCAATTCAGGGTTCGATCTCACGACCCTGAGATCATGACCTGAGCGGAAATCAAGAATTGGATCCTTAACTTTCTGAGCCACCCAAGTGCCTCTGTTGAATTTTATATATTAAATTTATAACCTGCCATTTTCCTGAATCCTATTATTGCTTCTGTTTTTAGTAATTCTCTAGGTTATTTTCCTAGATATGTATCATCCCCCTGGGATCCCCTTTAGCAGAGCAGTGTGCCCATCCCCCAGCTGTCCTGAATGTTGACTATTAACTACTCATAGCTACCCCCTTCTCTGGAGAATTGCTGTCACTGAATAGGAGTTGACTTGCCTGGGAGATAACATTCTCCTCCACCCCCACCAAGCAGCATACAGTCAATAACTAATGACTTATTGATTTGGGTGTAAAAAAAAAAAAAAAGCTTGCCGCCCTTGCTTTAAAGTGGTACTAACTATGGAACCGTCACGCTCTGGAGCATTCCATGGGCTCAGGCTGAGCCTAGACTTCAGCTAGCATGTTGAGTTCCTTTGCCTGCCTTAGCCTGCTTCTTTCACTCCCTTTCTCCTTCTGCAAGAGCACTGCTTCAAAAAATCACATGCTTCTGCATCCCTATCTTAGGATTTGCTTCTAGGAAACCCAATTTAAGACAATATGTAATCCTATGAATTAAATCAACATTTATTAAACAAGTATTATTGGGCATTGATGATGTGCTAGCGCTTCCTAGATACTGGGCATCTGAACAGACCAAGTTCCCGTCTTGTGGAGCTTACATTTTTGTGGGAGACAATGGCAATAAATAAGTAAACAAACATAGAAATACATAATAAGGAGGATAAGAGAGCAGTGATGGAGTGAGGCACTAGTTTTGAAAGAGTAACCAGAGAACGTACATCAGTTATTTTACCTTTGGTGCAAGTAAATAGAAAACACAACTCAGTGTGGCTTAGGCAAAACAAAACAAAACAAAACAAAGGAAATTTATTATATCACACAGCAAAAAGTCTAGAGGTAGAGGGGCTCCTTAGTTAGGAATAGAAAGATATTAACAAGGAACCAGATTCCTTCTGTCTTTCTACTTTGCCATCCGTGGTGTATCAGTTTTGACCTCCAGACAAAAGAAACACAGATTCTGAGGCAGAGTAATTGTTAAACTGCAAAGAATACTTTGGAGACAAATTCAGGGTAAAGTCTTGGGGATTCATTCATTTATAGGTATGTGAGAGAGTACAGCGTTCTGAAGGCTGTGTTTCCAATCAAAGGCAAGAGCAGGACCTATAAAGGCAGAAGTCACAAATTTTTACAAGGAAAAATGATTGCTTGGTTTAAACAAACTTTTGGATTGCCAGTTCAAAATTGGTTAGTTACAGTGGAGCTTGGCATAGCTGATTGCTATGCCCCAAGTCAGCTTTTCAAGTCTAGACAATACAGTCACAAATTCACCATTGACAGCTTTTCTACTGACTGGCTAGCTTTCTGAAAAGCTGTTGCTCTGGTTCCTTCTGTTCCTTCTTCTGGGGAGGCAGGTGCTATTTCTCCCTGCTGTATATTACAGGGTCTGGATCATGCAGTGAGCAAGTCTGAATGCATATATTCAAAGTCCAGCAGAAATTTCTTTTATCACTTTCTTCATGGTCACAGGGTGGCTGCAGCAGTTCCAGATGTCACACCCAGACACACAATCTTAAATGACTATCTTGTATCATGCTGTAGCATAGATATTTATTAAGCCCTCAAAATCCCTTTCAATGGTTAACACTATATATGCTAGATATAATGTGTTGGATTTGAAATACAATACTCATCTCCCCCCAAGCCATGAAGCATTAAAATATTGGTCAGAATGAGAATCATGGTGATTCACAGTTTTTAAAAGGACAGGTTGAATCATGCAAGGACAAAAGATTCTATATAAATTGCCCAAAGAAATACCAATTCAGTTTGCACTGGATTATCTTCTTGCCTAAGTGTTGCTTAGCGGTTGTTGATTACGGATCAAATAATCCCTGGACTCAATGGCTGTTTTGTAATCACTGAACATCTTAAAGAGCTGTACTTCCCTGCACCACCTCTCCTAACTCATGTTAAATTCTATCTAACTACACTACTTGAGGAGGAAGCTAGGCTTTCTAAAGCACACATCTGGGAAAAAGTAGGAAATAAAAGCCAGAAATCCCAGCCTTTTCTTCTAGGAAAAATACTGGAGTTTATTTCAACTCAGCAGTGGTGTAACTCACTGTCTACAGCCTGGGAAATTTGCCCTGAGACCTTTGCAATACGTGGATTGCGGGATTATGTCCGGAGATATTTTAAACCTACCACCATTGTATTTTCCATGTAACATAGAAAGGTTAAGGGGAGAGTGCAGAACACATGAGGGAATTGTTGGCTTAGGGAAAAGATTGAAGGAGAGAGGGAGGCCTAGGGGCCACTCAGACAGACCAACCCAGTTTCACAGTTTTACCTGGGGCCAGGTTGAAATGGTTGACTTCAAAGCTCCTATAGCTGGTTGAACCATATCTTCTCTGTCATAGCTTGGCAATGTCTTTGGCTGTAAACTTGATCCAATGTTGCAACTTGGCTTGTCATTAAGTAATTCAGTTCTTACTCTTAAATCAGTCTCTTGTCAAATATACCTTCCTCATTTGGTTCATGCTTTTGTTTCTTTTCACATAAGCAACAATATGTGTCTTGTAAGAGGTTTAAGAGCTTTATACTCCACTTTAAATTCTGGCTGTTTATGGAGCTCCATATGGCAGAGCAGATAGTCCAGCATTTATTCATCTATGGAATGTTTGCTGAGTGTCTACTCTGTGCCGGCAGGAGGCGAGACAAACACGTTCGTTGGTTCTTGTAGGGGTTTAGCGATTATTCTTTATAGCTATTGGAATTGATAGATACTAAATCATTTAGGAGACCCCATTCCCTAGTAGTAGACATTCAGTAACAAAACTTTATTGTTTGGGGGCTAGAATTTCATAGAAGGAACATCGTGCTGGCCTCTTGGTGCCTTTTCCCAAGGTATCCATTTCCATCAAAGAGCAAGGGCACAGCAGCAGGGAGCTTGGGTGCGAGTGGGATGGCATTATGCTGATACACTAAGTCCGTATCACATATCTTTGCTGACTCGGTGTATAGCCACACCGAAGCAGACTCTAAGCCTAGGGTGGGTGATGATGGGCTGGTGAGGCCCAAGAAAATCCCAGAGACAGAGAACAAGACACAGGGTTATTAGGGGGAAACTGACTGGACAAAGGATCTGCTGGGATCTATGTGCAGCATAGGGCAGGGGGATCTTGTAATTCCCCCACCCCGCATCTTTCTGAAACTGGCACTACTTGGTCCCCATTTGGACTGGCTGCCATATAAAGTCCTGGGCTTGCTCATAGTCAAGACTCAGAGATGTCACTCACTGAAGGATAAGCCCTGCAGCAGCACACCAGGCCCCACCCTTACAAGCCAGTCCAGACTCCTCTAGTCTCACCTTCGGGGGAAATACACACATGATAGGTTAGGGCCTGGAAGGAGACAAATGCTTTATATCCCAACAACCTGCTTCACTGACCTGGCCTCTCCAGACTTGTGACCTGCACAGACTACGCATGTGCTGTCCCCACCCTGCCAGTCCCAGGAGAGCAGGCTGTGGAGCTCCACCCAGTCCTGAACCACCTGCATAGTCTTGTGGGCAGACGAATCCCACCTCAGAAAATCTTTCTAAGATGGCAGCTTTAAACTAGTGACAACCAGTCCTCATTGGGACCGGAGGCCTGATGGGAGTTCCTTGAGGCTGGAAGACACCCAGGGCACCCTCAGGGAGGCAGTCTAAACAAGACTGGCAGTCCCAGGTTAAAATGGAGCCTCAGAAATATTACCGTGGGGTGGGTTTTCTCCACACTGAAGCCATTCAGGTGGCTGCGGTCTTGGCAGACCTGTGGAGTCCTGGAGTGCACCTGTGTTTCCAAGCCTGCTAATGGAGGGTGGGCTCCACAAATGTGGGCAGCGCAGCTCAGGGTAGCCAACCAGGGTCCTGGAACGGTACCACATCCTGTGAAAGCAGGTCAAGGAGAAGACTTCTGGGAAGACCCGGAATCAGCCTAATTCCAAGTATTAACTTATAGAACTATGCATATTACCCCTGAGGACAGAGCAGGAGGAATCCAAAGCAGGGCAGTACAAGATGGTTGAGGTCGCCACAAATAAGAGGTGCCTGGGAGTGTCACAGTCTTCTGAGGCCCCAGGAGCCCAAGGCTGGGATGGAGTGCAGAATTTGGATGCATAGGAAATGAAAGTCAGGGGAGCTGGGAGCCTGAAAAAGGCAAGCTAGGGCAAAAGGCCGGAGCACGGGTGTAAGCCACTGGGGTATCTGCATCTGCCTAATTCTATGCCCAAACCACACAAATGCACATTTTGCCCCATGCATGCAGAGCTACAGCAAATGGACTATCTTGCCACCGTAGAGCGGGGCCATCTGGCAGAGGCATCCTCCAATAACCGATCCCGGGGAGAACTGAGAAGGTGAAGGTGGAGAAGCCTGGAAACTCATCCGGCAACTGCTCCCCATGGAAACTGTCGCCAGCTTAAAGATGGAGCCTAGGAAACGCTTCAGGGGTGGGATGCCTCTCCCAGCAGGCGAGGCACACGTTTTGGAACCAGCCATAAATCCAAAGGCCTACAAAGAAACAGCTGCCCGAGACGGGCTGATGGGGTGCATACAGCACATGCGCCATTGGAGCCCAGCGTGAGGTAAACAAAAACCTGGAACCCCGGCGTGGTATACACAGGCCAGGTCACGAGAGAGGGCTACTGAGGTACTAGGTAAAAATGTGTTAACAAGCCTTCTTTTACACAGATGCACACAATCAACCTGAAGGTAGAGATGGAGGCAACTAAAATGCCTTGGGGCCGGCCGACTGGCCAATAAGGGACACCTGGGAGCCTTGATGGCTGGAGGAGACGGGGACCCCATCCGGCAGCTGGTCCAACTGGGCTCCCAGGTGTCTCCACCCCTAAGCTCGTCCTGAGAGGGCAGCTCTCAACAGGAGACAGTCCCCATTTGGACCAGCTGCTGGATGGGGTCCCATGCTTCTCCAGCCCTCAGGGCTCTCAGAGATCTCTTCCTGGAGGATACCCCAACCACCCCATGGAGCCCAACCTGGCGAGGCAGTCCATATTTCTCCATTTCTGCCCTCTGAGGTAATATGCACCTTTGTGTAGGTTGAAATTGGAATTAGGCAGATGCTTCATACCCACCAGAACCTGCTTCCTCTCCTGTGACCAGGCCTTTCCAGACACTTGCCCTGTGCCAGGTCCCTGGTTTTCCTGTACTGGGCAGCTTGTGCATGAACAGGGTACACCACTCAGCCCACCCAGGGTGGTGGGGTCCCCTACAGGAGTCAGGGTTGGTCCAGAACCTTTTGCGTATCGTCTGGGTCTGAAGGAGCCCACATCCAAAAAATCTTTCTGAGGTGGTGGCTTTAAACAGGCAACAGTCAGTCCCTGTTTGGACTGATAGCCTGTTGGGGTCCCAGGCTTCCTAGTCATCAAGGTTCCTAGATGTCTCTTGTTGGAGAAGGCCCCGCAGCCCACCAGGCCCTGTCTTGGCAAGGGCGTCCACACTTCTCCAGCTTTACCTTCAGGGTGGGGGGGAGGCACATTTGTGTTAGGACTTGGAATCAGGCAGATACCAGGTGATTCCCAGAGCCCACACTTGTGACCCAGCCTCTCCCTACAGCTGCTCTCTGAAAATCTCTGAGGTGGTGGCTTTAAACTGGACAGTCAATCCCCATTCAGACCACAGATGCTGGGGTCTCTGGCTTCTCCAGGCATCAAGGTTCCTAGGTGTCTCTTATTGGAGGATATTCCAGCCCAGTCTGCTGGGCCCCAACCTGGCAAGAAGTCTAGGTCCCCCCAGCTCTGCCTGCAAAATGAATATACACTTCTGTGTAGGTTTGAGCTCAGAGTTAGGCAGATGCCTTTGTAGGAGCCAAGAGTAGGCTGCCCCCATATATGCCGTTTTGGCATATTGATTATTTTAAATAAAAGTTATTTAACAACAACAACAACAAAAAGTTACTTAACAGGCAGCCTGGGCAGGAAAGACACTCAGATCCTCCTCTGTCCCCCCGAAAGCGGGAAATAAATCGCCCATGTGAAAGGTACCCTCTGTGCACCAGAAGCTAAGGAGACAGCCTTATCACCAGAGATGGGAAATTTAGAGCTGAGAAGGCTTTCTAAACCACCCTTTTTGCTTTTTACTAATTTACTACCCCAGCTCCAACTCTGTTCAGAATTTCTTACTAATCGAAGCTCCCAAAGTTGTTTTCTTTATCCTGCCAATTCCTCACAGGCTTATTGCCTCTTTATCCAAAAAGTATAAAAACTGCCTGCCTTAGTCATTTCTTTAGGTCTCAATTTCATTATTGGGCCTCCATGCCCATGTAATAAAACTTGAGTGTTTTTCCTCCTATTAATCTGTCTCATGTAAATTTAATTCCTTGTTCAGCTAGAAGAACCTTGGACAGAGGAACATTTCTTCTTTGCCTTCACCTTGTACCCCAGCAGCCCACTCCCGTGCCCTGGGCTTTCCATATACTTGCCTTATTCCAGGTCCCGGGCTTCCCTGACCTTCACGGCATGAGTGTGCACCCCATCAGTTGGCATTGGGTAGCTGAGGCCCTCCAGGCCCATGGAGCTCCAGCTGGTCCCAGAGCACCAACTTGGCCTCCAGGGTGGAGAGGGCGCATTTCCCAAAAATCTTCCAGAGGTGACATTTTTAAACTGATTGGGTCCCTCTCTTTACAGCAATGTGTGGTTTCAGGTGTCTCTTATTGGAGGACACGTAGGCCAGTCTACTGGGCCTGATGCTGACGAGGTAGTGTGGTTTCCTCCAGCTCTGCCTTCAGGGGGAATATGCATGGTAGTGTAGGATAGGACTTGGAATGAGGTAGATGTCTTGTACCCCCCACAACCCATTCCGGTGAACCAGCCTCTCCCAACCCTTGCCCCTTTTGGGCTACGCTGACCTGCACAGCTCTTGCATGTGCAAAATGTACTCTGTCTCCCTGCATCCTAACTTCCTCACAGCCCATTCTTAGAACCTTCCAGTATGTCAGGCAGAGTCAGAGGAGATTCAGAAGCCCTCCCTGGCTATATGGAGCTGGGGCTGGTCCCCAAAAACCTGCATAGCCTCTTCGGTGAATGGAGCCCATCGATGAAACGTGGTGAGGTGGCAGCCTTGAACTGGCATGAGTCAGTCCACATTTGGACTGGTTGCCTGATGGGGTCTGTTGCTTCTGCCTCCATCAGTGCTCCCAGATCTCTCTCTCTCTTTTTATTATTTTTTTTAGATTTTATTTATTTATCAGAGAGAGAGAAATAGAGAGAGAGAGAGCATGAGCGGAGGGTAGTGCTAGACGGAAAAGAAGGCTCTGCGCTGAGCAGGGAACCCAACTCGAGGCTCAATCCCAGGACCCCGGGATCAGGACCCAAGCCAAAGGCAGATGCTTAACCGACTGAGCCCCCCAGGTGCCCTGTCCCAGATATCTCTTATTAGAGGGTACCCTGACCAACCTGTGAGGCCCAGCCTGGCCAGGCACTGGAACTCAACCTTTTTTTTTTTCCCAATTCTGATCTTAGAGGGATTCTGATATTTGTGTAGGGTAGAGCCTGGAGATGGGCATGTGCCTTGAAGCTCCAACGGCCACCTCCCATGACCTTGTCTCCCCAAACACTTGCTGTGTTCCAGGTCCCTGCTATTCTGATCTGCTGGCTGGTGCATGCGCAGTGGGGGTCCTCCAGGCATGTGGAGCTCGGGTAGGTCCAGGACAACCTGCACAGCCTGTGTAGGGGTGTAGGAAAGTCAGGGACCCACATTGTGCTCTCACATTCATATCCTTCTCTCTCCCTGCATCCTGACTTCCTCACAGCCCACCCTTAGAACCTTCCAGAATGCCAGGCACAGTCATAGGAGTCTTCCATCGGTAAGGATTTGTTCTTTTTCTTTTCTTTCTTTCTCTTTCTCTTTCTTTCTTTCTTTCTTTCTTTCTTTCTTTTTTTTTCTTTCTTTCTTTCTTTCTTTCTTTCTTTCTTTCTTTCTTTCTTTCTTTCTGTCATTTGACAGGGAGAGAAATAGAGAGAGTGAGAGAGAGAGCGAGAGAGAGCTCACAAGCAGGGGGAGCAGCAGAGGAAGAGGGAGAAGCAGGCTCCCCACTGAGCAGGGAGCCTGATACAGGGCTGGATATCAGGACCCCAGGATCATGACCTGAGCTGAAGGCAGACACTCAACTGCCTGAGCCACCCAGGCACCTCTGGGAGGCTGTTTCTACGCAGCTCCCCACCCTATAAGTGTATCCTCTGTACCAAACTTTCTCCCACTTCTAGCTGTCCTGGTCAGGGCCAGGAGACATCATGTCAAGTGGAGAGGTGAATGAATGCTGGGACACAGCTTGGGTCCAACAGTTAAGATAGTTGTCATTTTCAGGGAAAGACCACCCCCTCAGCAAAATGGTACAGGGGTGTCATCTGTCATTAGTACCCCACCCACTTTTCTTTCTGCATCTTTTTTCTTTCCTTGGGGCTGACTTTTCCTCCTCTCTAACCAGCCTTCAGATCCCTAGGTCAGTGCAGTTCTCCTGTCATCCTTTCATTATTAAAAGTGATTCAAGGGGAGTATTCGGTACCAGTCATTAATCACACAGGATGAGTTTTATATCCATGTATTTTTACCTTAGGTCTTCTCTGTAAGGGTGGAGGTAGGGCTTTGTCCCTTGCTAGAGAATGTTCCATCAGGTATTAGTGAGAGGAAAGGTATTAGGGTAGAATAAGGCCTTCCCTTTCACACTCAAAGTCACACTCAGGAGGTGACCACACCTTTCCAGATGCTTCAGTTATTTTTCTAAACCATGCCAGATCTGCCTTATACTTACCAATTACATGTACACTTAAAACTTCCTTATACTTGGGGCGCCTGGGTGGCTCAGTCGTTAAGCGTCTGCCTTCGGCTCAGGTCATGGTCCCAGGGTCCTGGGATCGAGCCCCGCATCGGGCTCCCTGCTCAGCGGGAAGTCTGCTTCTCCCTCTCCCACTCCCCCTGCTTGTGTTCCCTCTCTCGCTGTGTCTCTCTCTGTCAAATAAATAAATAAAATCTTAAAACAAACAAACAAACAAAAAACTTCCTTATACTTACCCCTGTGTGGGAGGAGGCCTGTGGGGCTTGCTTAGTGAAAGGCTGTCCTGGGTTTGAAAGCCAGTTTACTTGTTAAGCGAAGTCACCTGTGTTCCTGGGTGTCCGCGTGAGGATGGGGATGTTTGGAGTCCTGCTTGGAGACCCCTGGCCGTGCCCCATCACGGTGTGGGCTCCACTAGTGACCAGGGTTCTCCATCTCCCCCACTGTCTTGGTGGGATGGCTGCAGGCGCTGAGCTTCGGAAGAACATCTTGGTGACATCTGGCACCCGCACCAGCCCTGGAGGGGTCCATTGGCAGTGAGGCCCGTCTGAAGGAGCAGATGGAGCACGGGCTAAGCTGCGCAGCCCACAGGAGCCAGAGGAGAAGCCTAGGCCTTCCTATTTTGGGTCATAATTAAGGAGCTTCTGAAGGGACAGCCCTTAGGCAGAACTTCACATTTTTCAAAACACTCCACTTACTCCTACAAACCACCCAGCAAGGCGGATGGGGCACGTACTAGTACCCTCACGTCGTAGATGTATCTGAGCTCAGAGATTAACTCTCCTCACAGCAGAACGAAGAAGTTCTGTCCCCGGAGTCATTGGACTGCTCATCCCATCCTCAGTCTGCTCACAGACTGCCCGCTAACTTCTCTGTGCCCTTGTCGTGGGACTGGCAGCTGGTACGGCCAGGTCTGCCATGGCCTCTGCCAGCCACTCACCAAGGTGGCCTTTGTCCTGACCCTCTCCTCCCAGGCTGCTGTCACTCGGAGGCCATGCCTTCTCCACATCCTTGTCTTGCCCCGAGCACAGCAGCAGCTGTTCAGGGGAAAGAGCCTCTTGAACAACTGCAGGTAGGGCCTGTGGTGGTGCACACCCTGAACCCACCATGCGGAGGCCCACAGAAACCAGGCATTTGGTCCATCAGTCTTTATGCCCAGGACTGGAGTCCCTGGGCGTTTCTGCTGGATTGGGACAATATCTCTGGAGATACAGAACAGGTAACTTCTGAAAGCATCTGTTACCCAAACATGTAACTTGTCTGCTTGTACTTCCTGGGACAGGTCCACCTTTAACATCTATAGTCCAGGCCTGGAGTCCACACCTCAGCTCTACAACGAGAACACAGTCCTTAGGGAAGAAAACCAGAGCCTTCGGGCTCAGCTGAGTCATGTTTTCAGAGGTGGTAAAAGCCACAAACTGCACTCATTCCCAGGTCCTTTTCCTCCCTGGCCACACCAATCACCAACTGGAGAAGCAAAGAGAAGGAGGTGGAGATGACAGAACTAACCAGACCCACCAACCCAAAGTCCCATGGCTCTTCTCGGTCTAGAAGGGGCTATTTCCTGAGAGGTCCCAACCATGGGCTCCAGGGACAAATAGCTCTAGGAAATCCACCACCCCCGTGCAACCCACAGATATTCAAGTAGTCGGAATCATTAGTTCTCAAACTGGATACCAGTTAGGTGTCTGTTCTACCCCTGCAGACTTTACTGCAGCTCTGTGTGTCCCTCCTGGTCCTGATATGTCGTCCCTATATCTCCTCACCACCTCCCCTCACTCAAGCTCTTAAGGCTCGTCTCTTGTCTGTAATCCTCAGAACTTTGGGTCTGGAAGCACTGGCAAAATATCCCCCAGAGCTTTTCTAATCCTACTCAATGGGCATCCACGGGTGGCTGTGTGGCCCTGTGGGGCAGCTGACCTTAGGGCGAATTGACTAGATCAAATCAATATACTAGCAATAACATTATTTTTACTTACAAATATTTATTACATAGCCATAAAAGATGAAGAATAGTGTCCAAAAGGATTAAGCCCAGAATGAAAGAAGGCTTGTGGAATCAGGAAAAGACAGCGAGTGATATTTCTAAATTAGCCACCTCAGCGCAGGAAGATGCTGAGGGAAGAGACAAAAGTTCTGTCCCCAGAGTTAACAGATAAGAGAGAAAGCACAGGGCGCCTGGGTAGCTCAGTTGGTTAAGCGACTGCCTTCGGTTCAGGTCATGATCCTGGAGTCCCGGGATCGAGTCCCACATCAGGCTCCCTGCTTGGTAGGGAGTCTGCTTCTCCCTCTGACCCTCTCATGCTCTCTCTATCTCATTCTCTCTCTCAAATAAATAAATAAAATCTTTAAAAAAAAAAAAAAAAAGAGAGAAAGCACAGCAACTAAACCCCCGTTGCGTGCCTGGACAGCCTAGCGCAGACCTAACAGGGGAGAAGATAATAAGGTTTCCATGAGTATGGGCCCGGGGACTGCCCCAAGAAGCCTGACAGCACTGCAGCCTGATTCTCAAGAGTCCCTGTCAGTGGTCTTTGAGAAATCATGAAGAGCAGAGAGATGCTGCAAGCCCAGAAAAGAACAGATGTCCCCATTTCCAAAAAGATGATAATGATCTAGTCTAAAAACTGTAGGCAAGAAGTCTTGACGTTGATTCTTCGGCAAAATTCAAGAGTGGGTTGTTGCACAGAGGGTGTGTGAAAACTTAGAAAATAGTGAGCTTTATTTATTTTTAAAGATTTTATTTATTTATTTGACAGAGAGAGACACAGCGAGAGAGGGAACACAAGCAGGGGGAGTGGGAGAGGGAGAAGCAGGCCTCCTGCCGAGCATGGAGCCCGATGTGGGGCTCGATCCCAGGACCCCGGGATCATGACCTGAGCCGAAGGCAGACGCTTAACGACTGAGCCACCCAGGCGCCCGAAAATAGTGAGCTTTAGAAACCAGAGTGTTTTCCCTACAAGTAAAGTAGGCCTTATTAAACCAGAAGATCAAGGGCATTTAAAGAATGGAGGCTCCCCGCTCCCCATTAGTGAGCTGACACTCTCTGCTTTCCTGGGCAGCTGAAGCATCCGCTGGCCTTCCTGTTGCCTTAGCTCTGTGTGTCTGTACGGATGTGTTTGGGCTCGTCTTCCTGCTGACCTTTGGCCCCAGGACTCCTGTGTTCTGCTCACCAGAGCGCTCCCAGGAGATGGGATGCCTGAGGGTAGCTCTGCTATCCTCTCCATCCCAATCCCGACCCGGCTTCAAGGTCTGGAGAGGGAGCTGGAGCACCATAAGGTGGGGTGGGGGTGGGGGGCAGCAGCGGCTTTTGACTTGAAGGAGAAGCAGCAAGAGATCTTGGATTTCTAGGAGGAACAACTATCCCTCCAGGAGAAAGACCCCAGGTTAAGAGGGAGCCCATTGATAAGGAAGGTGGCCCCATTTTTAGATTTAGAAGAAGAGATATGGTCAAGACAGTCACTGGCTCCTTTTCAAAACCTGTTGCGCCCCGCCCCCCACCTCTGCTATTCCTGATTTATGAATGACTTTGAGCAGAAGAAAGGACTTCCCTGGGAACGTCCTTTTTACTCCAAAGATAGATTTAAAAACCTTGTTATAGAAGGCTTCAGCATATCAGATACTGGAGAAAGGATGTACTCGTGCTCCCAGTTAGTTTAAGGATATTAGTCTCACCACAAGGTAGGAAAGCATCTACACGGCCATGATGCCCGTCCCCAGCATAAGCTGGCCAACGTGGGAGGAGCCCCGCAGGAGCAGTGAGAATACAAAGCTGCCATGTCTGTTCCTAGCTAACGTAGCTAATGGCATGACTTCAAGCAAGGTTACTTCACTTCTCTGGGCCTCTGTTTCCACATTGTTAAAATAAAAGTGATGGTCTTCGTGATCCCTAGGTTGACAGCTAGGACTACAACTCTCTGATGCAAAGGCTGGCTGAAAGCCGGCTGCCCTGGGGTTGCTGAGGATCCCCAGCCGCTCAGCAGGCCCTTGCCTCTCCCCTGGCACCTGCAGCGTGAGCTGGCCTTCCTGCAGCAGCTGCGGCAAGAGAAACCACAATTCTTCCAGTTCCTCCAGTCAGAGCTACAGATAGACCCGGCACTTTATGGAAATTCCAGAAGGGGCTGAAAGGTATGTGTTCCCTCCTTCCCCCTCTCCATGAGCTTCCTGCCCATACTTAGGATTGCAGTGAGGTCTTTGTCTTGGGAGTTGTGGAGTTCTGGAAAGCTACAGAGTTCTGTCTCAGAAAAAAACCCCAGCTAGGCCTGGGGTTCCCAAGAAGAAGAGAGGGGAGCTCTCATACACAAAGCCCAGAGGTTGATGACATGAGCAAGATCCAGCTCAGGCATCCTTAAAAATAGGCCATAAGAGTTCAGCTCCACCCACCTAGATGGCCAGAGAAAAGTTGAAGTCCAGATTATGCAGTGATTTTTTTTTTAATACAAAGAACTGTCCTGATCATCATGTGAAAAGCTCTCAAATATTGTGAATAATGCATACTGACCGCCCATGCAGCCGGTAGAGTAGACAGCCTGTGCTGTCCCTGACCCATTCCCCAGTGAGAAAATTAAAAGATCCAAAAAAAATTTACAGAAATACCATTAATAGGACTTGGATTTCAAGCCTGGATTTAAATTTTAAACTCTTTTATTAAGGACTTTTGCCACCCGCTGAAATAATCTAGTATTTGAGAATCTTCTACAAATGAGAGAGGGTTTTCTAAACATAAAGTTAATAAATCCAAGCAGGCTAGAACAGAGGGCTGATATCAATATGATGAAATCTAGCAAAGATTTAAGAAAAATCCTGAGCTTGATTAAAAATATCAATGGTAGAAGTACTGGAGAGGAGCCGTTCATGGGCATGAGGATGAGGGAGTTAGGTAGAAACACGTTTACACAAGCAACCCGTTGGCCAAGGTTGCTGGAAAAGCCAACTCAACCTGAGACTGAAGTAGTGCAAGTACAGTGTCCATATGGTGAGACCATGTCGGAGATATTGCTAGATTGTGGGGCACCGTCTTGTAAAAGGGACACTGACAAATTAGACACCATAATGAAGATAGGGCCCACGTTGCTGAGGGGCCAGACATCTTGAAATGGTTGAAGGAACTAAAAAAAATTAGGCCTGGAAAAGATCATGAGGAGATGGGAATTTTATGTGAAGAACTGTCAGGTGAAGAAGAGCTGATGTGTTTTGTTTCCCTTTAGGAGGCTGAACAAGGGTCAAAGGGTGACCTTCAGTGGAATGTGGACCTATACAGCTAATGCTTTCCTTATCACTAGAGCCTTCTAAGCATGGAACAGCTGGTTTGTGAAGGAGCAAGCTTTCCATCCAGGCCCTCTTGAAACAGACAGAGATGATTTACCAAGGATGCCATATAAGCAGTTCTTGCTTTGGGTGGGATGTTGACTCTGTAAGCTTTCAATTCTAAGTTTTCTTGATTATATGTTTGAAAGTTCCTTGAGTAATACAGTTTAATTATTTTCAATATTCAGCCAAGTTTGAATTTTCATAAAACCTGATTGAATTTCCCAATTTCCTGATGAGAGGTAAACCAGAACTTGAAGAAATGTAGGCGGTGCAAGCAGTCTGAGGGCCGAGGGAATAGCTTCTGCACAAAGTCACAGGAGTGTTGGGTCAGTGGGGAGTGCTGGGAATAACCTGCTTGTAGGGTAGCTTTTTGTTGGGGGTGTGAGAAGTAGGTCTACAAGGTAGGATGAAAATTCACATTCTACAAAGTGGACAGTGGAAAACGAGTATGTTTTTTTATTATTATTATGTTATGTTAATCACCATACATTACATCATTAGTTTTTGATGTAGTGTTCCATGATTCATTGTTTGTGCATAACACCCAGTGCTCCATGCAGAACGTGCCCTCTTTAATACCCATCACCAGGCTAACCCATCCTCTCACCCCCCTCCCCTCTAGAACCCTCAGTTTGTTTTTCAGAGTCCATAGTCTCTCATCGTTCGTCCCCCCTCCGATATCCCTCCCTTCATTCTTCCCTGCCTGCTATCTTCTTCTTTTTTTTCCCCAAGCAAAACAGGTACTTGATGGGAACAGAACTCTCAGAGGGTAAGACAGGTGGGACATCTAGAGTCCGGAGACGTTAGAACCAGGGAAACCTGCTGAGTGGGTGCAGCGATATTCTGGGCATTAGAGATAAGAGTCTAATCTAAGGTGCTGTCGGGAAGATAAAGCAGAATGGATAGAAGGAAAAAAATTAAAATAAAAGAGGCAAACTTTGTGAGAATTTAGATTTAGGGAAAGAAAGGGAGGAGCTTCGTGGAACTTTGCAGGAACTTTAGTATCTGGAAATCACTTCATCCTGAACTACCTCCCCTTTTGTGCCTTTCTCCCTTTTTAGGGTCTTTTAGGATTTAGGTCAAAGCTACTACCGCTACCTTAATTTTACAATTTAGCAAGAGGTCTGAATTGAAATCTTTTCCATATATTCATTTGGTGACAAAACCTAACCGAATGACAAAAGGGTATTCCCAGTCTTGATGTATCCCACTTAGGAGACTATTCACCAACTCATCACAGAAATATGAATGTGCTTGATTAAAGCCTGTGACCCAGATGCAGCTGGGTGCATATGCTCTATGGTATGTATGGCATATGCATCCTATTGCCTTTCTAAAAACCAAAACAATTTCTATTTTTTGAAAAAAACATGGCTTCAAAGTTTTCAGATAAGAGATTGTGATCTAGTAGAATATTTCTTAGATCTCTTCATCCCCACTACATAGAAACACACTGCGTGTGGTGAGTGGAAGTAAAAGAAATGGAGAAGTCGAACGAGTCAATGAGTTGTGACCCCTGGTCTGTGCCGGCCTCCCAGCCTACGTGCTACCAAAGGTCTGGTGTCCTCCTCCACCCTGCTCTGTGCTGCCTGAGTGTGGAGGCATCGAATCTCCTTCCTCAGGGAGGAGTTCCATGCTGACCCCTGTCTTGGAAGACCCCGCTGTCTGGTCTGCAGGACTAAGGTGGAGATAGAATGATAGGCTTGACTTCATCTGCCCAGTACCCCTGGGGCACGTAAGCCTCAGGGAAATTTCCAGACTGGAGTGTGTGGTATCTCAGTATGTGCCAGGCCCCACACAGGAAGGGTGGCAGCTCTGTCCCAGATGTGTCACCTGGGACCCCGAGATGACCATGCAGTCTTGAGCAGAAAGGAATGTCCTAGAGGAGTGTTCAGACGAATGCTTGAAAGTGCTTGGATCCGTGCCAACAAACCCCTCCTGTCTCTTCTTTTAGCCTCTACCTGGGATGTCTGTCACCAGGTCCCTTTGAGCAGGGACTTGAGCCACCTGGTGGCAGAGCTGGGAGCTTTGTGAGGACAGCTGGAGGAGAGCATCCAGATGAACAATTGACTTCCAGTGGAGCAGTATTTGGATAGTGAGGGGCGGTGGGGAGGGGGGAGCAAGCCAGCTTCAGCCCCTCCTCTGTCAACCAGGACTTGCCAGCCCGCACAGACCCTGGAAGCAAGCAGCAGCTCTTCCAAGGGAGGAAGGAAAAGGGCACCAGGATGTCTGTGGCAGAAGGGATAGCCTTGCCTCTTCCAATCTCCTTAGGGTCAGGGTGAAATCCGAAGTGCTTCAATCTAGAGTCTTGGGTAGGATTTAGGGTCCGACCTGGCTCCAGATTTGGAGTTTGCCACATACAGGTTGCTTGCCTTGGGCAAGGTGTTTTTTGTTTTTTTTTTGGGCAAGGTGTTTTAACTCTGCGGGTGTTCAAGCCTCCATTTCCTCATCCTTAAGATGAGGATTGTAACAACATTTAGAGTGTACAGTTATTTGGAGCATTTTGTGAAATAATTTGCAAGTGCTTGTCACAATAAGAATTGCTCAACAATGAACAGGTTTGTATGTTAGTATCTATCCCTTGTATTTGTGGAGTGCTTTAAAACTTACCAAGTCATCGGGGTGCCTGGGTGGCTCAGTCGTTAAGCGTCTGCCTTCAGCTCGGGTCGTGGTCCCAGCGTCCTGGGATCGAGCCCCACGTCAGGCTCCCTGCTCAGTGGGAAGCCTGCTTCTCTGTCTCCCACTCCCCCTGCTTGTGTTCCCTCTCTCGCTGTGTCTCTGTCAAATAAATAAATAAATTCTTTAAAAAAAAAACAACAAAAAACTTACCAAGTCTTCAAACAATTTTTCAAATATTTTCATCTGAGGTATTTTCAAATATTACTCTCTCTATTTGACATGAGAAAACTCAGGCATTGAGACATTAACTGACACACTAAGGTTTGCAGCAGCTAAGAAACTGACCCAGGATGTGAACCTGATTTTTTTTTTTTAAATCTTTTTTTAAAGTATTCTCTGATGTGATGTGGGCCAGGAGCGAATGAATGGCCAAGAAAGAATTCTTGAGATGTTTTTGGTGCAAAAAAGGTGGTTTTATTATAGCACAGGGACAGGACCCATGGCAGGAAGAGGTGCCCAGGGATTGTGAGGAGTGATTGGTTATATACTTTATGTTGAGAGGTGTAGAGACAAAGGAAGTTTCCAAAAGGATTTTCACATGTTAAAGAAGACTTCCAGGATCCTGAAGGCCTTGCTATTGACAAGCCAAGTTAATTTTTCCTCTAGCAAGGCATTAACATTAAGACAGTTGGGAGTTCCTGAAGGAATGTCATACTCTGCCTGCCTCCAGTATTTGTCAATGGGCTGCAAGGTGTAAGGAGATTCAGTTTTGTCTACATTTCCTTTTGCCTTTGTTCCCCACATCATTCTCTACACCCAGCGTGGGCCTTGCACTGGAGCGACTCCAAGATCAGGAGTCACACACTCTACAGACTGAGCCAGCCCAGGGCCCCGAGCCGCTGATGGCGTGACCTCCAGTCTCTGTCCTTCCACCTCACTGTGATCTGTCTTGGTATTGCTGGCCTTCCCAGATCCCTAGGCTGGCTTCCCATTTCCTAATTTGTGGGGAGCTCAGCTGGGTGGAAAACATTCCTGTCCCTGAGGCAATCCTGGCTGTGGGAAGGCAGGGCACGGTGACCTTGCTTATTCCTGGTGACCATCATCCACCTCTCTGCCTGCCCGTGTCTGCCTTTAGAAATGTCTCACCAGGGGCGCCTGGGTGGCTCAGTCAGTTAAGCACCTGCCTTCGGCTCGGGTCATGACCCCAGGGTCCTGAGATCGAGCCCCATGTTGGGCTCCGTGCTCAGTGGGGAGTCTGCCTCTCCCTCTTCCTCTCCCCTCACTCATGCTCTCTCTCTCTCAAATAAATATATAAAAATCTTAAAAAAAAAAAAAAAAGAAATGTTTCACCAGTTCTCTCCCTCTCTTCTCAATGTCCTTCATCTGCCTCAGTTCCCCATTTCAATATGAATGTTAATGCTGACCCACCCCACCCCCAGTCCTCCCACACATAGATTTCTATTTCCTCTTCATTGTTTCCTTGTGATGCACCGTTTAATCCACCGTCTCCTCCCACCTCCACGGCCATATCCTCAGTTGTATCCTAAGCAGGAGCTGCTTCTGCTTGGAATTATCTTAAGAGCTTTCAAACTTGCATGCCTGCTTTTCCTGGGGCATGCTAATCCTTATTTTCCCCCTGGTTCTACTACATTTTTATTTATCAGACAATGACCTCATCTGTCAGGTGAGGGTGCTACTCCTGAGGTCACAGTATGTGGCCACTAAATGAGAACGTGTATGTGGACTGCCGAGCATCGGGCCTGGCCTGTAGAAACCGCTCGGCCACGTTAGGTGGACGCCTGGCTCCGCTCCGGTTGCTATGATGGTTGTGGCCTTGTATCTCCCCCTCTGCCCTCCTACCAGCCTTTCCCCGTTCACAGGACTCAGCCCCTGGTGCGTCCTTGTATTTACTTACAGGGCACTGTATGAGACACTGCATACACAGGGCCTGGCTTGTCAGGAGGCAAATTTTGCCTCCTGACAATTTTATCATTATGAGATGATGTAAGAAAGATTCTAAAAACATAGAACCCAGAACCTCTATGGACTTCATGTCACACTTGTACTCCCCACGACTGGCTTCTTTCACTGTAGGATGTCTGTTTTGACTTGAAGTGAACTGACGACATGATTACAGGTAAGTGGATTCTGTGTTGTTGTGGTTTTATTTTTCAGAGTGTGGTTTGGCTGCTTCTCCAGTAATGAAGAACCCTTCCAAGCTGGACGGTGAGCTGCCATGTCATTGGCCACATTGATGACTGTGGCTCCCTCGGACAGCAGATGGGGGAGGGCAAACTGCTGGTCAAAAATACCATGTCTCTTGTGTGATCAGCCTGCACCTTCCCTGGCCCAGAAGTTCAAGGCACAGAGCTGATTACACCGTAGCTCTTAGGTGTACTTTTCCTTTGTGCCCTTTCTTCTTCTGATTTTAGCAACTTCTCCCACTATTTTTTTTAATGCTTTACATCTCCTATGAACTGAAGATACATGTTCTGCTGACACCCAGCCAGGCTTTTCTTCTCCATCTCCTGTTTTCACTATAAAGTCTGCTCTGCTCCAGATGTAGCTGACTTGATATTTCCTCTCAGAACCACAGAAAAGCCCATGCACCGTGGACATCCTCCTCCGTAGAGCATTTGCTGAGTGTGAACATATACATGTGCTGTCCTGACCGCCCCCCACCCCCCGCTTTGGTACCTTATTATCTGTTACGGTCACTCTGGCATGTGGTCATCCATAGGCAGAATAAAATCACTTAAGCAGACGGCTGTAAACAGTGGATTCACATCCCTGCAGGCCACCTGTGTGGAAGGGGTGGGAAGCCAGGCAGCTATGGGGTTGTTTTTGTGCAGACTGAGTAGGGAGGGAAGCAGGCAGTGAGGCTTCTCAGAGTACTTCACTGTTGAGGAGGGCATCCGCTGCCGTGCTGTCTGAGCCACCAACCCTGCCCCCGGGCGCTCCCCCAGTAGAGAGGAAGACACGGACCCGAGGCGATGAGTACAAGGTCCTCTGCTAGAGGCCCCCTCTGGGTGTGAAGGTGTGCTCGCAGCCGCAGCCCTCATCTCACGCTCTCAGGAGGAGCCCCTGCGGGATGCGTGGGCTCTCTGGGTGGAGGAGGGCATTGCCGGGAACGGCAGCTGCCTCTCAGTCCCTGGAGCTACAAATGCTTCATCCAGCCCAGGTGAAGCAGAAGGTGTGATTTAGGGTAGGACCGGAGTATCAGTGCGAAAATCAGGGCACATAGACTCCAGAGCGTAGAGCAGAATTAGAAGCTTCCAGAGTGCGGGGGAAGCTGGAATGCCATGAATTCTTGCAAGTGGGAGGTCACTGCTGAGGTGGAGATCCTGTGCTCTCAGGTTAGAAGAGGGTTTCACAGGGTCCAGTAGGCCCATGCCTGTGCCTTCCTTATGAAGGAAGCTTGAACCCCATCTCAAAAAATATGGATCTCTCAGCCCTGGTGATGCCCTGGCTACTCCCGTTCCCCCCAGGTGCTGGGCAGCAGAGGTGGCCGTGAGCTTGGGAGCGGGACCAGGGCCCGCACCCCGAGGGAGGGGTCGGCCTCGCTCTGCTCTGGTCCCCACGGCAGCCGTGCCAAGCCCACGCTGCCTGACAACGTGGTGAGAGGCAGTGTCCTTTCCTGCTCCTGTCCCCTCAGTCCCGAGGGTCCTATGGATCAGAGCTGAACGGTGAGTTGGGACAGACGGGACCGTAGACGAGTGTCTCTGGAGGGAGACCTGTCATCCACGGTGGCTTTCAGTGTGACTCTGACGACATCCCCTCTCCTCCTGCCCTGACCCCCAGGAGAGGAAATGAAAGACGGAAATGGCAGAATATGGAGAAGGCAGAGACATGAGCACCTAGGATCGCATCAACCTGCTTCTTTCGCTTTCTGAAGTCTGGCTGAGCTGAAGTTCAGGGACGTGTGTTGCTGAGAAGACAACAGCCACTTTTAGCCACCCACTGGATGCCAACACATTGCTTACCCTGGCATCCCTGGGTCAGGCCTGGGGAGGGTCAACCCCCCCAGGTGCCCCCTCTGGTTGTGAAGGTTTCCCGGTCCCTCCCAGGGATTCTAGGGGCGGATTAATATTGTTGACACCTTAGGGGACCCAACTATGCTAATTCCAAGAGAGGATGTGTGTGTGTGTTTTTTTTTTTTTAAGATTTTATTTGTTTATTTGAGAGAGAGAGAATGAGAGAGAGAGAGCATGAGGGGGGGAGGGTCAGAGGGAGAAGCAGACTCCCCGCTGAGCAGGGAGCCCAATGCGGGACTCCATCCCAGGACTCCAGGATCACGACCTGAGCCGAAGGCAGTCGCTTAACCAGCTGAGCCACCCAGGCGCCCGAGAGGATGTGTTTTGCTGATATGGCCCAGCTGGTCATTTCTGCCTTGTGGGGCTGTCCTATTCTTTCAGTGGCCAGGACACACGATATTTTGAAGAAGGCAAGGACTAATGTGTAGGTAAGGAAACCACCATGCCAGTCAGAACCACAGAGCGAGCTGCAAACCCATCCCCATCTGTCTTGAGTCTGCAGGTACTCCCCGACCTGCTCTGGATTTCCAGTCCACTTGTAGGGCACAGGCCCTCAGTAAGCATCCTGCTAGTTTCCCTCCCCATCACCCCCTCCACCGCTGCCATCTTGGTTCCCTGTCACATTGTCGCCCTCCTCTCACCCCACTTACCCCTCCTTTTGGCTGCTTCTGGGGTCTGGAGCAATGCAATTCAGTTGGTTCTCAGTGTCAGAAGACATCTGGGAATCCTCCTCTGAATTAGCATCCAGTAAAGGCACCTGGGGCCTGTTGTGAACTCTGGTGTTTCCTATACCACTTCATGAGAAAAATAAAAGCATGCAACCTAATAAATCAATTTCATTGCACACTGTGGGGCTGAGAACAGCAATGGGATTTTGATATGTCTTTTTCTTTAAGCAACATCACAAAAGAAAACCACTGAGTCTTATTGGCCTAAAAGAGAATTTGATAAATGAAAACTGAAACTTTCAGGGAGAGATGTTCTGTAGGTTGATTTAAACACTAACACATTCCCAGCAAGCACTTTGAAGAAAGACTTGAGGTGTATGACGTGGCTTAAAAATCAGAAACTAGCCCTTTTAACTTGGACTTAAAGCTTTGCCATAAGCAACTGAGCATATTCCTCAGAATGTTCTTGACTGTAACCTGAGAAAATATTGATCCTGCAGTGTGAAAATGGGTCAGGCCATGATTTCTCCCTGCCCTTTTTTTTTTTTTCTGTAATTCCCCTTTGGTTTACTCTGGTGATTCCTTTCTTTCCTGAGTCTTTTTAGAAGAGCTCTTAAAAGATGGCCTCATTTCTGCCCCAGCAGAGGTAACCCAACAGCCCCACTACCCGCAAGCTTCCCTCCCCCCCCCCCCCCCCCCCCTTTGGAAGTTTCTCCTCTACTTCCAGGAGGTCACTGGAAAGTCCCTGAGGCCTGGATTCTAATCCCAGGCTTGTCACTAACTGGCTGGGTGGCCGTGGCTGGCCCCTCGTCTCTAAGAGGTGGCACTAGACTTAGGGGGTCTCTGAGCTCCCCGCTGACGTGGCCCCTCCCTCTCTTCATAAGTAAAGGGGACATGAACTTCACAGGGGGACTTCCTGCAAAATGTCCTCTCCTTCCTGCAACAGGCTGTTTCTACATGTCCATGTTTCATAGTAAGCACTTCTTTTCCTGGGAGGTCCCAAAAGCCATCTTTTTGCTCCAAAGTGAATTACAGAGTAAACTGGTCTGTGCAGAGGGAGCGGTGGGATCTGGTCACCTGGTGTGCAGAGCTCTGAGCGGGGCCATTGTCACCCGAGTTGGGGAGAAGCTTTGCCTCTAACCTGGTGGCACCAGGGGCTCCTCCACACCGCAGTGCCTCCCCTCAGTTCGTCCTCCGAACGGGCTCTCACCATGCCTGCACTCCGGTCTCTCTGCAGCTTCATGGAGCCACCAGCAGGGTGGATAATGGACTCTCAGCTTGTTTTGCTTTTGTCACCAAGTGAAATCCCCTGGGCCTTGCGACCCTTGCCTTCTAGGAGCCATGCAGGAGGCAGAGCCCCCTGAGGTCCTTCAAACAGCAGGAAGGATAGGTCTCTCCCACTTTTGTGCAGCTTCCTCTCCGCTGAGGCGATCTGGCTCTGCTGTTCCACACCTGCCGGGGGATCCAGAAGCCGCCAGAGATGTGGCCTGGTAGGGCAGGGCGAAAGGCAGAGAGCCTTTCCTGCAGATAAGGAACACCATCAGCCCAGGTCTGCTTGGCCCCACACTCAGCAAAACTTGCATGGTTTGTAGGGGACCTCGTGACACTGCTTCTGAATGCCGCAGTGGCCTGGGAACTTGCAAGAGCCATTTCTCACCTCAGCGCCCATCCTCAGGTGGTCAGCCTGACGGACCCACACGGGAGCTCCTCAGCAGTTCTAACACACGTGATGGACAGCGGTGCCCTGCTGGGCAGGGGGGCTCAGCCAGGACTATTCCCAGGTCGGTCCATGCCCACCTGGGGCCAGCTCAGCCAGCTCACCGTCAGGTTGGACGTCAGTCTACACTGCAGCACCTGAGTGCTTTGAATCCACATCGTGAAAGCGGGGGCTCCCCACATGCCATCTCCTGCTTAGCCTAGCATCTCCTATTTCGATTCCTTTACGATCTCCAAACGGCGGCAACCTCACTCTAATACCCTGTCCCGTTTGATCATCCTAACTCCTCTCGGGGGAACTGGGACCAATGGCTAGAACAGCCCATTGAAAGTCTTGTATCAAGCAAACCAGTGATGATTTTTACGTGGTACGCAAGAGGAGTTGTGAGAAAGCCCAGCCCGCCTCTCACAGTGCTTTAGAAATGTGCATATGTGTGTATAAGTGTATGATCCATATGCACATGTGTTACCATAGTGCTATGTGGAAGGCCAATGTAACTCGTGGACAGGGTCTATTAGAGGAAATGAAACGCAATCTTTTGGTGGCTATTAAAGCAATAAATATAGAAATAAACATTTTTTCTTCACCTGCTTTGTTCTGCGCCAGTCTCCAGGCTGAGTGTGGAAGAGTAGGGAAGACAAAAAGCTCGTAGTCTAATGCTTGAAGTCTAAGCTTAAAAGAATAAGCTTTCCTTTGTCATTTTGTAAGAATCCCCAACCTAAAAAAGATGAGAGAGTGGTTCTTAGATTTGGGGGGCCTTAGAGTCAGTGGTGGAGATAGAAGTTACATCCTGGTCTCCAATTCCAAGCAATCTGCATTTCTTACCTAAACACCCCAGAAAGTCCTGATGCAGATGGGCTGCAGACCACAGCTTAAAAAAACATAGCTCTTTAACATTGAATCAAAACTATAAATAAGCTTTATTAAGGACCTTTAATTGAAAAGTGTATAAGTCGTTCCATAAATGTTGACATAAGGGTCTTAAAATAGTCCTTGGGAAAAGTCCTTCCTTATGTCTTCTTGCCTTCCAGAATTAAAATAAAGCTATCACATCACAATTATTTCTGAGAAAGTTAAAAATTTAAAATAAACAAGAACAAAAAATGCAACCCCTCTCACATAACTACCACCACCACCAGGCTGATGCCCGAGGCGGAGACACACCCAACTTTCATAGTAGATGCAGGGACCTCAGCCTCTGCTTTAAGTGTTGACTTAAGCTGGGTTAAGTGTTTTCATGAGTGTCTTTGGCTGTCAACCCACAGGAACTCGCTGGCAGAATCCGCAGAATGGATGACAAATCAGCAAAACCACCAAGTATCGCTTAAGACAAAGATCAAAATCTGAGGCCTTCTAGGCCCTTCTAGGCCGATGGTTATTCCAGCATCCCAGCAATTCTTCCTTCTTCCCTGTGCTGCCAGGGTTGGTGGCGCTGATAATGTAATCAGTAACCAATGCAGGAGTCAGATATTCTTGTCAGAAACTCATTTTATGTACATAACATCTATGAAAGCAACCACACGATATCACGTAAACCTCAGATCTGCTCAGGATCCAGTCACAAACTCACCTTATGAAATGTTGAAAAGTAGCTCTGTGCCTTAATAAAACTACTTGCAAAAAAAAAAAAAAAAAAAGGATGTGAGGAGGATTGTCCAATATTTAGCTTCTTGTTGGTTATATCCTTTTCCCTTATGTGACCAAAACAGAGCCCATTCTTTAAAAAAAAATCCACCTGTGTGACCGTCTATGAGGTCCAATTTGCGTAATTCACATAAGAACCATGCGCTCTGTGCAGGGAAGAGGGTGCAATCCTACAGAAAAGAATGGAAAGGACAAAAGAGGCAGATGCTTAATGTAACACTCAGAGAGGAGAAAGTAGCTCTTGACGGCCAGTCTCCGACAGACAACCTGCAGAATTATACAGGGTTTATCACATCCCACAGATCTTATTACTGCTCAAGCGAATGATCTAGACATGTATTGGTTTCTACTGCTGTCATAACAAGTTACCATAAACTTACTGGCTTCAAAGAATACATATTTATTATATAATTCTGTAGGTTATAAGTCCAACAAGAATCTCACTGAACTAAAATAAAGGTGTCAATCGGTCTGCCTTCCCTTCTGAGACTGTAGCAGACAACCTGTTTCTTTGCCTTTTCCAGCTTTTTGGGGTCCCCCACAATCCTTGGCTGGTGGCTCCTTCCTCCATCCTCAGCACTAGCAACAGCAGGTAGAGTCCTCACACAGCATCATTCCGACCTCTTTTTCTGCCTCTTCCCAGTTTAAGGCCCTGTGTAATCTCATGGGGTCACCTGGACAATCCAGGAGAATCGCCCCATCTCAGGGTCCTTAACATAAGCACACTGGTAAAGTCCCTTGTGCTATGCAGTGTAACATACTCACAGGTTCCAGAGATTAGAATGGGGACCTCCTAGGAAGCTGGGGGTGGGGGTGTTGCTCTGCCGACCACCACACTTTGAACTCTGCTGCCAACTACTAAAATTGGAACTGAAACAATATCTTTTTTAATTTCAACAGTCAAGTTAAGACACTACCTCAAGGTGCAATCTAGAAGAGCAAATCAAAACAAAGCCAAATCATGGAATGCCTGGGTGGCTCAGTCGGTTAAGCGTCTGCCTTTGGCTCAGGTCATGATCCCAGGGTCCTGGGATTGAGTCTCTATATTGGGCTCCTTGCTCAAGGTGGGGGAGCCTGCTTCTCCCTCTGCCTGGGGCTCCCCCTGCTTGTGTGCATGCTCTCTCTGACAAATAAAATCTTAAAGAAAAAAAAAAAAAGGCAAATCAGAACCCTAGAAGTGCCCCATGGATGAACATAAAATTATCCAAACCAGGCCCTTTGGAGTTAATTGCTTTGCTTTCAGATGTGGCTTTTTTCCTCCAAGGGCCGACTTTGCAGAAATCTCATCCCAGGGGAAGTGCGCAGTGGTGGAGGAAGGGAAGGCAGTGAGAGAGTCCGGGCACCTGGGACCCCACTAACCTCCTGCTGTGAAATCTCAGCTGGGTCTAAATAGAGCAGACAGGATGGTTTTGGATCTGCCCTTGCCTGAACTCGGGGATCCTTGTGCTCCTCCCCCAGAGAGCCACGGTGGGGCGCCCTGGTACTGCCCTCAGAACATGCCTTGTAAAGAAGCAGGCACCTGGATTCTCAGTGTCTGGGGATCTTGAGCGGCTGGTGTCAGCCTTGGGTGCCCAGGGGTTCCTGACTTTTGGCCACACATCTGCCAGTTTGGCCTCAGGTGGGCGCTGCCCAGGCCTCGTGGCTGTGGAGGCTGAGCTCCTCAGGCGGAGCTATCTTCCTCTGTCTCTGCCAAACCAGGTTCTGGCTGGAGAGAGCAGAGAGATGTGCCCAGGCTTCTCCAGAGATGGGGGGAGGACTGGCCTGCTGTGTGTGTGTGTGTGTGTGTGTGTGTGTGCGCGCGCACATGGCTGGCCTGGGTATGTGTGTGTCGGGGGGAGGACTGACCTGCTGTGTGTGTGTGTGTGTGTGTGCGCGCGCGTGGCTGGCCTGGGTATGTGTGTGTCGGGGGGAGGACTGGCCTGCTGTGTGTGTGTGTGTGTGTGTGTGTGTGTGTGTGTGTTGGGGGGCTGGCCCCGGTGTGATCAGGCTGGAGAGGAGAGGATGAGGAGGCTGGTGGGGGCGGGGGGGAGGACCAGAGCTGGAACACCAGGTGGGAGCTGGGGGCAGGAAGCAGGGTGTGGGCTGGAGGAAGGGGATGGCCCTAGATGTCATCGATGTGAATCAGGCAGCACAAGGGTAGAGTGCTCCATAGAATTCCCTGGCTGTGGAAGTACCAGAGCTGTTGCTTGGATTTTATTAGGAAGAGTTGTGTGGGGGCTGGGAGGCTTGAGAAGGGGGCAGGTGCTGAGGGTTGTGGGGGCCAAGTGACTGTGTGTGGACAGTGGGAGGGTGTGAAGCTGTCCTGGGCGGAAGAGTTCCTACAATTACACTGGGGCACATCTCTCAGTCTGGGGCTTACCTGTTGCACACTAGCCAGGGTGCAGGGGTGCAACGGACTGGGTTTGGCCGCTGGTCACTGACAAAATCCAAAGGCAGAGAGACAAGTGGTGCTGAAACAAGAAAGGAATTGATTTCAGGGAGGCCAATTCCAGGAGGACACCGGCTAGCATCTCAAAGACTGTCTCCAAAGTACTTCGCAGTTTATGCAAGGAAAATGCGGGACAAAGGTTGGTGGGTACGTGCAAGGGGGCACCGAGTGTCAGGTTGATCATTGTCACAGGCGGTGGCTAGCTGGCTCAGGACGTCCTCATTGCTTGAGGGGTTAGTTTCCGTTTCCATCACGGGATGTTTTGCTCGCAGTCTTTTGCCTGCGTTCAGAGATAAGCTGGAAAGAATTTAATCAATTAGAAAGTACAGACTGAGGTCAAAATGGAGGGAGCTGAGGTCCACTTTCGACGTGAGACACGTGGGGGCTTGCTACCTCCCCAGACGAGTGGGATGTGGCCGCCCGAGCTGCAGCAGCGGGAGCCCGCACTCCCCCCTGCACTGGGCGCTCAAGAAGCCAGTTCTGTTTTTATGCTAGCGTGGGGGAGGTGCTACTAAATGCTTAAGGGAAGAGGCTTTTCATCAAGAATGAAATCCGACGGCCAGGATTCCGACTTTCGGGCCACTCCCATTCTGCAGCTGGGGCTGGGTTGGGCAAGAACTGGCTTCAGTTAGTGAACGAGGGAGACCCGTGGGCACACGTGCTGTGTCTCGCAGCACGAGGAGTGCAGACAGCAATACCCCCAGTTCATAAATGGTATCTAGCCCCATGTTTGCTGCTTAGCAGGTGAGGTCTGCAAACTTTTTAGTCCGATCTGATGTGGGGAACAAAGGCAAACCCGTTGACAAATATTTGAGGCAGCCAGAGTGACCTTCCTCAAGGAACTCAACTGCCTCAATGTTAACACTTTGTTAGAGGCAAAAAGCAACCTTAGCCTGACGTGAGCCCCACCTCCAGGATCCTGTAAGTCTTCTTTAAACATACGAAAATCCCTTTGGAAACTTCCTTTATCTTACCGCCCCCCTCCCCAAGATATATGTTAGTAATCGTCCTCTAAACATATGGCCTACTGATATACCTCAAGAGTCTCATGACTAATATTGTACTAGACAGTAGTAAATAACCTTTTTTTTTTTTTTTAAGATTTTATTTATTTATTTGCCAGAGAGAGAGAGCACAAGCAGGAGAAGTGGCAAGCAGAGGGAGAAGCAGGCTCCCTGCTGAGCAGGGACTCTATCCCAGGATTGTGACCTGAGTAGAAGGCAGACGCTTAACTGACTGAGCCACCCAGTGGCTTATAAAATAACCTTATTTTAACAGCAGCTAGCCCCTCAAGATCCTGGAAGCCTTGCTTCCAAATTCCTTAGAGACGTATGCTATTCCTAATCCCCACTAACTAAAAAAGTATATAATCAATCAGTCACCCCTCACAACCCCAGTGCAGTTCTTTCTCTCAGGGTCCTGTCCCTGTGCTTTAATAAAACCACCTTTTATTGCACCAGAGACATCTGAAGAATTCTTTTTTGACTATTCACTTCTGGACCGCAAACATCCCATCATGACCCTGTGAGTAGAAGCCTTTCTTGGTCTGTTTTGGGGCAGCACAGAGAGGTGCCTAGGAGAGGGTTTGGGCATCTTTGCCCCTCCTTCCGTGCTCAGGTTACAGCCCATGGATTGGGCAAACCTGCTGTTTCTCCATCCATTTCCATGAAGAAGTTAGCCTGGGCCCAGTGTCAGCTGGGGATACCCCACAAAAGCTCAGAGAAAGCTGACACTTCCCCTCAGGCCACTTTGTAGTCATGTTCATCTTTCCTTGGCAGGACCCTTGAGAGAAATGATCAAGGCTGACATGCTTTTCAAGGGGCTTGTCCACTGGCAAGACCAGCTTTACCATAGACCTCCCAGGAACTCTCTATCCCTCAGCTCTTAGACAAGGGAGATGGGGCTTCGGCGCTCCCCGACAGAGTAAAGCAGAAACTGTCCTTGAACTGGCATTGTGCGTTTTAAATACAAGCTTTAAGCGTTTTTCTTACTTCAGGGTTTTGTAACCAAACCAATGTGAGTTTGCTCTGTGGTGAGTCAGAAATGGTACCAGATTGATTTGTCTCACGAAGAAAACTTCATTTGCAACAAAGAAGGACATCATGGGGAATGGCTTCCAAAGCCCTAGCAGGGGTGGATGGGTTCCTTTTATTTAGGGTTAGGATGAATATTTATGATGAAGGATAGTTGGAAGGCAGGCAGGCAGGGACAAGGGGCCCCGCCCTAATTGGAAACCACCCTTAAAAGGATTTTACACCACCCTGGAAGGAGCCCTCCACCTTTTCCATACGATAGACAGAAGACAAAAATCTGATTGGATGACAGATGCAGGGAGGGTTAAGCAGATTACAACAGCCTGCCATGGGGCGCCTGGGTGGCTCAGTTGTTAAGCATCTGCCTTCGGCTCAGGTCATGATCCCGGGGTCCTGGGATCGAGCCCCGCATCGGGCTCCTTGCTCTGCAGGAAGCCTGCTTCTCCCTCTCCCACTCCCCCTGCTTGTGTTCCTTCTCTCGCTGTGTCTCTCGCTGTCAAATAAATAAATAAAATCTTTAAAAAAAAAAACACAAAAAAACAGCCTGCCAACAAGCCCATACAAACCCCTAGACGTAGAAACTCCAGTGGCAACCCTCTTGGGGGTCCCCTCCCTCCTTGGGAGCTTTGTACTATCACTTTACTATCACTACTATCACTCAATAAACTGCTTTGCTGCCCACCACTCTGTCTGGTCTACTTCTTCATTCTTCGAAGCGGCGTAACCAAGAACCATGGGCACCGACGGAGAAAAAATCCTGTAACATTTAGATAGAGAAGTCCTGTCATCATATGTAGAGGGGGGCATAAGGTCGTGCATATGCCTTAAGGAAACATGCTTATTCATACATTGTATCTTATGTAATTGAGGCTCAGGCTCCTCCTTCGGTGGAGATATTAGTGTTTATAATGAGGTAAAGGTAGTCATTGATCATTCTACAGGTCACTCCATGGTCCATCTGTGCAAGTGTGAGTCAGGGGTTAAGTACAAACTACTCTGGGTGGTCATGGCAGGGAAGTCCCTATCCTTTGAGGGTGCTTTCACTTTCGTTTGTCTGAGATAGGAGATAAGCTGGAAAGAAGAGCTTAAGGAAAAAGAAAAAAACCATCTCTCTTTGCAGATGAAAAATCTGCAGGACAGAGGTCAGTAAGTACAAGCAGATGGGCAGTAAAGGTCCGGTCTTGGGGCCCAGCTGGTGACACTTTCACCCTGGCTTTGGCTCTTTTCTGTATTCTGTAAAAGTCTCTATTGAGAATCTACATTGACATTTTCCAACTTTGATTTTAACATAGGGGTGCCACACCATTGCAGAGTAACGGGAACTGGATTTGCCCTCCTGCCTGAAACAACAAAACAACAAAACCAGACAAAATACCTGAAACACAGATTTTCAAGATATTAGACATCAGGCAAAGAGGACAGTGATCCCCGAGGGATGGAAAACAAACAGGTGAGTCCTGCAATTGCTCTAATTTACTGCCTCGAGCAAGTTTCCAAGCAAGGTGGGAGAGGGGAAACTGAAGAGGCGCCCAGTGGACCTCGTGGAGTTGAGGACATTGAGCTGAGAGTCCTGGGGGTTGAAGGTAGCTGGTGTCCACAGGACAGAGTGCCAGGGAGAAGACACCTGAGGAAAGTCAGTCAGAAAGATTTGTCTAGGGCCCCCCCCCCCCCCCCGCCAGCATGCAGAACTGTCCTGACCAGCACCTCCAAGTAAGGCAACTACGGGCGCGGGGGGGTGTCATTTGAAAGGATTAGAGGGAACAGTGCCCAGTACTCACACAAACTGGGAATGGTGCTTGTTCCCAACAGAGAAACTTAAGAAAAGATACCCCCTCATCATTCATGGGGTGTGGGTGGAGCCCTCAGGAAGGTCTTGCCTCAGTCATGGGAACTAATTGGCCCTCGACTGAGCACTGCTCTGGACCACTTAAATCATAAAAGTAAGACCAGAAAAGATCAAACTGTTTCCAAATAACTTAAAGGCATCCTGGAACGAAACTCGAAATTCATAGATTTATATAAAAATAATAAAATTGATATAAAAATAACCAGCAACCAACACAGTAAACTTCAGAATGTCTGGCCTTCCATCAAAGATTTTGAGGTATGCGAAGAGCTGGGGGAAATGACTTTTTTTTTTTTTAAAGATTTTATTTACTTATTTGACAGAGAGAGACACAGCGAGAGAGGGAACACAAGCAGGGGGAGTGAGAGAGGGAGAAGCAGGCTTCCTGCGGAGCAGGGAGGCCGATGCGGGGCTCGATCCCAGGACTCTGGGATCATGACCTGAGCTGAAAGCAGACGCTTAATGACTGAGCCACCCAGGCACCCCTGGGGGAAATGACTCTTAAGGGAGGATATCAGTCAATCACTTGAAAATGACCCAGAACTGACACAGATGTTCGAATCACCAGAGGCAGATGTTCAAACACGTTTTATAACTGTAGTCCATAAATTTAAGATGTTATGTCGATAAATGGAACATATCAAAAAGATCCCATCTAACTCTGAGAGATGAAAACTGACTGAAAGGAAATGTACTTCGAGGGATTGACAGCAATTAGAAAATGAAGAAAAACACTTGCTAGGACTTATGTTGAATCATTTGGGTGGTACTGTCACCTTCATGGCACGAAACCCTCCAAGCCGAGAACATAGGGTGCCTTTCCACTTCTTTGGGCCTTCTTTAACTGCCTGCAGCAATGTTGTAGAGTTTTCAGTGTCCAAGTCTTTGGACTCCTTGAATACATATATTCCTAGATAATTTATTCTTCTGGGTGCTCTTGTAACTGGAATTGTTTTCTTAATTACCTTTTCAGAGTGTTCATTGCTGGTGGATAGAAGCACCACTGATTTTTGTCCATATTCTACCCTACAACTTTACAGTTAGTTTATTGACTCTAGTAGTTGTTTCTTTTCCCCCTGTGAAGATTAATTGGGATTTTTCATCTGCAAAGAGAGATGGTTTTATTTCTTCCTTTCCACACTATTTTTGCTCACCTTCGGTTTTGATAGGCCACCCTTGGACTTTGCAGGTTAAAGAGGAGCAATGACAGGAGGTTGCCTACCTCAGCTGGTGTCTGGGATCAGCTCTCACAGGCTTGCCCAGGGAAATAGAGATCAGCCCGACCCCTTGCTTTTTGCAAGCTGAGCTCCAACTGGAAGGATGCCGGTGACCCCTTGAGGCCCCTGCAGGGAGGGCTCCTGGCCCCAGGAATTGTGGGGAGGTGAGAGGCCAGAAAAGGGTGGCTCCCCAAAAAGCCATCCCAAGTGCCCTTCTGTCAACAAAGGAGAAGGTTAAAGGAGCCACAGGCTCTCTTCTCTGGGTGGGATTGGGAGCCTCAGAGTGGGTGCAGGGGAGGGGCCGCTGATTCCAGGTCCTGGGCGGAGTCTCACTGCCTCAGAATGTGCCTCCTCCAGAGTGGTGCCCCTGAGCCGCTTTGCCTTCCTGCTCGGCAGCAGCAGGACAGGGGGAAGCCGCCAGGTCCAAAAGGCAACCCCCACGTTGTTGCTGCTATAACCGGGCACGGGGAGTCCTTTCTCAGGGCTCACACTCAAACCCAAACCCCAGGGTTCCAACACCGCACCAATCACACCAAGACCGCTGTGCACCACCCCATCACCTGTGGTACGCGAGGGGGGGGGCGGGGTGAGGGGGCGCAGGTCTCAGCATTTGAGGTTAGAAGCCAGCTACAGCTGAACCCTCCCCCTCCCCCTCATACTCTCACCCTTTCTCCTCTTCGCTTTGCCTGTTCACCCCTCTGCCTGTGCACTCCGGTATCTTCCCGCTGTGCCTTCCGGGGGGGGGGGGGGGCGGGGGGGGGGGGGGGGGGTGGTGGTGTGGGTAAATACACCTGTGCAAGCCGGGGCTTGTCATTAGGCATCCCCCTGTCGTCTAAGAGCCATCTCCTGTGACCAGCATCTGCAGACCCCTGCCGTTTTCCAGTCCCTGGAGTGAAACTATACAACTTCTGTATGTGAAAAACTCTATTTTCCTTTTAAAAACAAATAGCTAACGAACTCTTGAACTGGGCAAAAAGACATTTGAACTGGGACAGAAGAGGCAACTGTTTTACAAGCAGTTGCTCTAAAATTCAACAGGACCACTGATATCTAGACCATAAAACTGTTGGTGTGAACTCTCTGAACACGGGATAGTTAATTAACGCATACCAGGAATACTTTCCTTTGTTTACGCCAATGGAATAGTTGGTCCAGGAACCCAAAGCGGCTCACCTGGATTTGCCTGCACGGATAATCTGTACTCCCGTCGGAGACCCCAAATAAAATGCCTTTTTAAAGTTTCACCTCCTTTTCTTGGTTGACCTTGGCAACGCTGAAGTGCTCAACTGCACATGCGCAGTAGCTCCCCCCCCCCTTAAGCATGCCTTGGGCAAAGCCCTCCAGGCCTGTGGGGCTAGGACAAGGACACAAAGGACTGCAGTCCCCAAGGTGGTGCGAGCCCACGCCCTTAAAATCACTCTGATCTGGCAGCTGCAAATTGGGTGAGTCCTCATTTGGACCTGCTGTCCCAACAGGCCCCAGGTTTCTCCCAAACCAGGGAACCCAGGTGACTCTTGTTGGAGGAGTCACCAGTCAGCAGCCCTGACCTACCCTGACGAGGCAGTGCAGGATCCTCCAACTGATGCCTGCAGGGGAAATATGCAGGCTAGGGTTTGAGATTAGCCATACCCTGCTTCCCCAGGTGACACTTGTCACTCAGCATCTGCAAACCCTCATCCTCTTCCAGATAGCTGGTGACCCTGAACTGTGAAGCCTCCTTATGCTCAGTAGTCTTTCAGCAGGCCTTGGGCAGAAGGAACCCTTCTAGGCCTAGGGAGCGTGGGCATGGCCCCAAAGGACTGCATAGTTTCAAGGTTGGTTGGAGCCCAACCCCCTAATAACTACTCTGAGGTAGCAGCTCAAATCAGTGACAGTCCCCAGTTGAATCAGCTGCCTAATCTGCACGCAGGCCTTTCCCGTAGCAAGGCTCACAAATCTCTCTTCTTGGGGGCTCCCCAGCCACCCTGCCAGGCCCTGCCCTGCCAAAGCATTCCAGTTTCCTCCAGCTCTGCCTTCAGGGTAATATGCCTATTTGAGTTGGAGAGGGCTTGGAATTAAAGAGATGCCTGTACTCCCAAAGGCCCACTCCTTTTCATGCGGTTTGAACGCTGGGGTTCAGAGGCGACGGCCAAGAAAGAATTCTTGAGACATTTTTAGTGCGAAAAGGTGGTTTTATGAAAGCATGGGGACAGGATCAGGGGGCAGAAAAAGCTGCACCAGGGTCATGAGGAGTGGCTGATTATATACTCTCAAGTTGGGAGGGGGTTAACGACAGCACAAGCCTCCCAGGTATTTTGGAAACAAGGTTTCCCGGATCCTGAGGGGACTTGCTCTTGTTAGGGAAAAGGCCATTTATTACTTTTTAGTAAACCCTCAGTCATGAGACCGTTCAGATGAATATCAGTGGGCCGTATGCTCGCAGGATGATTTATTTTTAAAAAAATTATTTATTTATTTATTATTATTATTTTCTATTAACATATAATGTATTATTTGTTTCAGAGGTACAGGTCTGTGATTCAACAGTCTTACACAATTCACAGTGCTCACCATAGCACATACCCTCCCCAATGTCCATCACCCAGTCACCCCATCCCTCCCACCCCCCACCACTCCAGCAACCCTCAGTTTGTTTCCTGAGATTAAGAGTCTCTTATGGTTTGTCTCCCTCTCTGGTTTCATTTTGTTTCATTTTTTCCTCCCTTCCCCTATGCTCCTGTCTTGTTTCTCAAATTCCTCTAATCAGTGAGATCATATGATACTTGTCTTTCCCTGATTGACTTATTTTGCTTAGCATAATAACCTCTAGTTCCATCCATGTCATTGCAAATGACAAGATTTCATTCTTTTTGATGGCTGCATAATATTCCCTTGTATATATATACCACATCTTCTTTATCTGTTCATCTTTTGATGGACATCTAGGCTCTTTCCATAGTTTGGCTATTGTGGACATTGCTGCTATAAACATTGGGGTGCACATGCCCCTTCAGATCCCTACATTTGTATCTTTGGGGTAAATACCCAGCAGTGCAATTGCTGGGTTGTACGGTAGCTCTATTTTCAACTTTTTGAGGAACCTCCATACTGTTCTTCAGAGTGGCTGCCCCAGCTTGCAGTCCCACCAACAGCATAGGAGGGCTCCCCTTTCTCCGCAGCTTGCAGGATGATTTCTAAAATGTATCTTGGGGAGGGTAGAGATAAAGGAAGTTTCCGAAGGAATTTTCATATGTTAAGGAAGACTTACAGGATCCCAGGGGCCTAGCTATTGTCAGGCTAAGGTTGTTTTCCCTCTAGCAAGGCATTAACATTAAGGCAGTTGGGAGTTTCCTGGAGGAATGTCATACTCTGCCTGCCTCCAGTATTTGTCAATGGACTGCAGGTTACACGGAAGTTTTTCTCTTTTGCCTTTGTTTCCCACATCACTGTGACCTTGTCTTTCCCATTTCATGGCTTTATCGAGGTTCCTGGCTACCTAACCTGGGAAGCAGCACATGGGCACAGGCCTGCTGTTCACTGTTACTGGCAGCCTGGCCCTACAGGGCCATTGCGGGGAGACGCCGGGTTCCAGCAAACTATTTGCAATACCTGGCATGTGCCTAATTCCAAGAGTTCTCGTATCCAAGAAAAGACACCATTTTAAAATGTAGCCTCAGAAAGATTTTTAGAGTGGGGGCTCCGTATATCCTGAGCCCATTCAAGGGGCTGGGGTCCAGCTGGAGCTCCACAGATTTGGAGAGCACCCTGAAGCCCCAGGCCAACTGCCAGTGTGCTGACTGCGCAAGCATGGGCACTGCAAGTCATGGTGACCAGGGACGCAAACAAGGGACAGTAGCGGAAGAGCAACAGTCACAGGAACAGGTTATTAGGGACAGCTGGCATCCACCTAATTCCAAACCTTAACCTAGACAAATGTGCATTATTTCCCTTGAAGGCAGACCTGGAACGGCCGCATGAGATGGTTAGGAGTCCTGTCCCAGAAGAGATACCTGGGAGGCTTGATTGCTGGAGAAGCCCAGGATCCCATCAAGGCAACCAGTCCAAATGGAGACAGAAAGACCCCAGCTAAAAATGGAGCATCAGAAAGCTTTCAGAGTGTGGGCTGTCTCTACCCTGAGGCTGGTCAGGTGGTTAGAGTTTTATCTGAGCTGCACAGGCCTGGAGTGGCCCCTGGAGCCTAAGGCCAGCTCACAGAGTAGGGACTACACACGATAGGGGACACTCTCACCTCTGCATATGAAAACAAGAGAACAAATTAAAAGGTGACTCTAAAAGCTGCACCCCCCCCGCCCCCCCCAGGACAGAGCAACATTATTTACAGTGTTTGCAGGCACCAGCAACACGGAACTGGTTGACTTGGTAAGAACAGCTGAGGAAGTAAGCCAAGGTGACACCCATGTATAGAGGCAAAGCAGGCCTACACCTCATGTAAATAGCCCCAATCAAGACAGACCACAGAGACTTACACTACCACTCTTCAAAACAAATTATCAAAATAGAAACCCCAGAAACTATGTAGGCGACAGAGAAACGGAAACGACTAACATTTGAGAGTAAATAGACCTACAGAAAATAAACCCACATATAGACCCACTAATTCCTTTACCATAAACACTGACCCCTTTATAAAACCTAATCCCGTTAACAGACAAGCCACTGACAGCCAAAGGAGGCATTTGCCCATGTTATGCTGGCCATATCAATAGAAACCCCATTTGTAACTAAAAATACTACGTATACGAACATGTTGTTAGATACAGATTCCCAAGTAACAGTGATGCAAGGATATTCTACTAATTTAGAAACCTTTAATAATAAAAAGGGACTAATTGAAGGATTAGGAGAAACTTGACCCCAAGGACATGGGCTATAGCTTCCTAAGAACTGATGACAGATCACCCATTAAAGCTAAATGCCTTAGAGGTCCTGATTTGGGAAACATTCCTGGAATGGATGTAATAGAACATACTTGAAGAAAACATTCAGAAACTCCTAAAGGAATTATTGTGCTTACTATTTCACCATACAATAACCCAATCTGACCTATTAAAAAGCCAGACGGGTCCTGTAGACTTACAGTAGATTATAGGAACTTAAACACTCTCCCCAAATTGAGGGAGCACCCCCAGATGCAGGCCTGTCATAAACAGTATCACCACTGGACTTGGAACTTACTACAGAGTGATAGACTTATGTGACATGTTCTTTGCTATTTCAGTTAACCAGGAGAGCCAACCCATGACTGCATTCACACGGAAAGGCAGACAATACCAGTTCACTAGGTTGCCACAACGACAGCTTAACAGCCCACAACCCAGCATAGGACATCCAGGCCTTGGATGAGAACAGCACACACACAAACCAGTATTTCCTATCCTGATGACATCCTTATTTCTGGTGATTCCTTGGAAGAACAGACTAGGGTCAAAATTGAGTTTATTGAATTCCTTACACTCACAGGATGGACAATCAACCCAAGTAAGGGCCAAGGACTCCAAACTACAGTAAAATCTGTCCCCCAATAATTTGGTCCCCTAAAGGCAGAAAAATACCAGACCGAATAATAAAAAATAATAAACGAAACAGATTGCATACCAACTTCTACTACAAAAGAAGCTCAGAAAAGGATAGCAGTGTTTGGATACTGGAAATAGCACATACCACATATGGGGGTCATATTAAGACGTATTTATGAAATAACTAGGAAAAGTAGGGAATTTAGATGGACAGAGATTCAAAGGATGCCTCTATTTGAAAAATGCTGCCAGAAACTTAAATACACTGGCACCACCTAATAAGTAGGACTCTCGACATAAACTAGAGTAATTATACTCACAAAGGTTCGCAACACACTCACCATGGACTAAAGCACCACAGGACCGCAATTTTTTACCCGGATGCATTTTGGACTAAGAAGTTCCCGTGGCTGAGAACAGATATCAACCAATTGAAAGATTCATCTGGGCACACCTACAGAATACAGGGCCACTAACAGAAAATAAACCAATGATACTTAAACTCTAACAGCTTATTCTGGAGCAGGTAAAGCAAACCCCTGACAAACAGAGGGGGACTATTCTTGACCATAAAGTCCTAACATGGAAATGGCAAGTTTCTGAGTGGGTATTACAGAAGGAGGATTGACCTGCGTGAAGTGAGAAAATATCATCAATGCCAATAGAAGACTTGCCAGAATTTCTGAGGGATGAGCCTATCCAAGCTGGAGCAGTAGGACAATGGGGACCACCCTGGACTGTGGCACTCAACAATGCATGGTTTACAGAGGATCAGCCTCCATGACGCCATCCAGAGTAGTTAGCGGGTAGCCTTGAGGTGCATGTTCTAACACTGACAAAATCAGTCTCAGGAGAATCGGTACAATATGCTGAACAAATAACCATAAAATGAGTGACTTAACAGTCTGTTGAGGAAAATCAGAATGAGGTCTATCTTTTCTCAGATTCTTGGGTAGTAGCTAATGGAATAGCTCTTTGGTTGGGACCATGGTGGAGGCAGAGATGACTGGAAAATGGGAAATCAGAACATATGGGGTGAGGACATGTAGCAGAAAATAGCCCTGGCTGACATCTCCATATTCATCAGACATGTCCCTGCACATCAAAAAGACAACTCTGAAGTAACCAAATTTAATAACTAGGTAGATAAACTCACTAAGAAAAACTAAAAGGCAGATTCCTTAAATTTAACTAAAAACACAGTGCCTCATGGATAAGGAGGAAACCAATTCAAAGCAAAACCATGCTATAAACCAGAAGAACAATGGAATGTAAAACCTGAACACACAGCTAGGCCATGATAGGATCATTGCATGGGCACATCACCAAACAGGTCATGCTGTCACACGGGCACTACAGCATGGTTAGAGAAAAGAAACATGCACATCCCTACCAAACACCTCCGATTTCAAATTAAGAAATGGGAGAATTGCTCAAATTTTAAAGCATTAATGAATACTCCAGATAAGGTCAAAGCTGACACACTCTTCTAAATTATACAAATTGATCGTATAGGACCCTTGCCTATATCAGAGAATAAATTATATGTATGCACCATTGTAGACACATGGTCAGGAAGAGGATTCTCCTATCTTTGCTGGAAAGATGATAAAAAATTCCACCATCAGAAAATTGGAAATCTGGATTGCTTGTTATGGTATCCCAACCATCATAAAATCAGCTCAGGGCACCCACTTCATGGGAAATTTAATAGAAGAATGGGCTAAGAAACAGGGCATAACATGGGACTTCCATTTATCTTACAACAAACCACCTCAGATCAACTGAAAGCTCTAGTGGCTGACTCAAGCGAAAGCTGAAATTGCTTACGAGCAATCTAGATGTAAAACTTGAACTGAAGCAATCTGGGAGGTGGCAAGATCTCTGAACCACAGATATAGAAAGGATGGAAAACTTCCATTGAATGAATGTTGCAGGCACCCACAGAGATGAGAACTAGCACTAACAACACCCCAACATCTAAATTAAAAGGAAAAGTACTAATTAAAAAACAATGATATACATACAGTTCTGGGGCAGCTATAACATCTGCCACTAATAAATCCTACTGAGTGACTGAAGAAAAGGTACATTACATCAAATTAAAGAAAATAATATGCTGTCTCTATAAAAATTTCAGGCATGGAGAACACCATCTTTTATTGCATCAGCAGTAGATGCCTAATATGACGCAGGACAATTATGCTTGGGCCAATAATAGCACTAATGGCCCTAATAACCCTAGATTTCCTTAAGTGGCAAGAACAACAACAGGAAACAATTGAAGTTTTATAGGACACTATCTTTCTGTTGCAAGCATGACTCCATTGTGCATCTTTACCCTGTCCATATTCCTAAATGGGTCAGTGCAGCATACTGCTTGCTGGACATACTATTTTGCCTATTGCTCACTATTGGAGACCATACTCGTTGCAGCCATGGACGCTCTTCTGACAGCTCCAGCAACAGCAGGGGTGCCAACCATTCCAAATTGGAATTCCACCTTCTAGTCTAGATACAACTCCACTGTCAATGACATCTACTTCCTCCACAGATCGTCATCCTGGCCACCTTATTGCAACCGAGGGCTCAACAGACTCACCAACATCACCAGCAGCACCAAGCCCCACCCCTCCACCCCACCTTTGCTATCTGCACCATCTACTCACTGGGAAACCTTCCAGTCAGTGGAGAAACCAAGCATTAAGGAAGCTGCTGAAGCAGTGGAAACCTCCACGTCAATATCTGCAAGAAAAACAAAGATCTCAAACCACACCCTCTGTTAGACAATGACTTGGAAGATAAAGATCAGCCTGAACTACTAACTGGCTCTTCGTTATTATAACCCAGCATATAAGACAACCAGGTACTGACTTTTGTACTTTTCCCTTATATTACTGAATTAAGTGCAGCACCGAACACACGGCAGAGACTCTGTGAATATAACACCAATTTAATTTTGGATTCATTTTGTGTGCTAGCATTTAGTTGTAAAAAAAAAGCAGCTATTTATTGGAAAAAATACAGAAATGGCAATTATATCTTTAAATATAAATAGGCAAAAAATTGACCTACTACACTTTCAACTTGCCCTGTTTAATCCATTTTCACCTATTAGAGAATGAACAATAGACTCACAGGCACTATGTCCAGACCTTATAAGAACAGGGACACCTTGGAAGGTGTAGAGAGGACACAGGAAACTTAGCATCTAACACCTATCATTACCTTTGATGGTATACATCAGGCTTCAGTCTCATACCACACATGTCTGTCCCTAGGATATGGGATCCTATGTTAATAAAACCACTCTTGATCATATTAAAACTTATAATAGTAGCCTATATCTTGAAATTTAACACAAAGGACTTTCAAGCCAGATATATATTGATTGCCAAACTGTGCTCAGGTTTATCCATCTTCATTTATGCCCAATTTACAACCTATGCCAAAATCAGATTTGCTAAAATGAAGGAAACTCTTACAGGTCATTGTTGGACTGGTAGGGGGATTAACTGAAGGAACAAGGGCAGCCACGTTTTCTCAATTCCAAGTCCATGGAGTCATATTAAACGTATTAAACATTTAAAAATGTTTGAAATCAAACAGTCTCAATTTAACACACATGCCCTGGCAGCATGGTCATGGTTGGGTACACGGAGAAATAAAATCAGTAGTACATTACAAACCATAACTGAATTTGACGTAGAAGTAAACAGAGCAATGGAAATTTGACACAAAGCAGGTGGAGAAAACACTAAAAAGATACTATAAAATGGTATAAAAGTTGTTTAACTATAGATTGTTAGTTGTTGCAATTAAGAACAGTTGGTATGTCGAATACTCTTAGACTGGTTATAATGTCAGGGCAATACTTATGATAGAAGGAAAATACGTTCCTAAGGGTATGTGGGTGGAACAAAATCAAAATACCTTTGCTATAGCTACACCTATAGTACAAGTATCTGTGACTATGGCCTTGGGGCCTCCTCCATGAGTTATATATAATATGGGAAATTGGACCAGGATAGTAGACTCTAAGCCAAATCCCACATCATAACCTTTTGGAGTCAAGGGGAAAATAAGAAACACAACATGATGGCATGTATAAAAATAAAACAGGTAACAAATGTGACGACAGAGGGAAAAAGATATTACTCAAGGTCAATAGAAGATAAAGGAATTATTAAAATAACCAGAGAACTATTTCACATCGAACCTCCTAAACTAAATCTAACAAATGTAAATCATACATTAGAAAACTTAAGAAAAGAAACATTTGGGAGATAATACTGATAAAGTCAAAATAACTTTGCAGATGTTAAAAACACAAAAACATGCATTCCCTAAAATAACAACAGCCTTGGGGCGCCTGGGTGGCTCAGTTGGTTAAGCGACTGCCTTCGGCTCAGGTCATGATCCTGGAGTCCCTGGATCGAGTCCCGCATTGGGCTCCCTGCTCAGCAGGGAGCCTGCTTCTCCCTCTGACCCTCCCACCTCTCATGTGCTCTCTCTCTCTCATTCTCTCTGCCTCAAATAAATAAATAAAATCTTAAAAAAATAATAATAATAAAATAACAACAGCCTTGAATTCTGATGTTTTGAATTCTGATGTTATGGCAGTCGAATGTGTGCTTGATAGCACTGTGCAAGCTTGTAACCACCGGAGCTTTATAAAAATTCTCTTCCGTTGGAAATGTAATTGTTAAGGAAGTTGAACTGAGTGGTTTAAGAAGGTTAAGTTGTGGTCAGTTGGTGATTAGATATGGTACCATATTGGAGCCTTCTTTGTTATGCTTATGTTGATAATATTAGGAATATGCTTGCTTAAATTGGCGATGAAAGTATGGTGTAAAAGAATGTGCAAAGGAGAAATAAAAAATGTGATTGAGTGTGTGTGATCAAGATTGTAAGTGAGGTAGAATCACAGGGTGGATTGATATTTTTGTGAACTTGGATTTGTACAGGGCATTAAGCTTTAGTATTAAATGGTGTGTGAGTGATTTGAAGTCACAGGGTGGATTGTCATGTCCTGATTTGAAATGACTGGAGATGCACCTGTTTATGACAAAGACATAAAAAAATATTTAGAAGTCATGTTTTGATGTAAGAGTGAAGTTAAGTTCCGTCTCATCTGTTCTCACCCATAAGAATTCAGTAGCCCCACTGCTGAGGGGCCTCGCTGGGGACTCATCAACGAAGACATAGGAAGAAGCCCTATGACAAGGGGACATGCAGACTCTGAACACTGGGACTTGTGAGGAGCATATGAGAGTGTTCTGTTTGGGCAAGGCTCCACTTTGCTGATCTAAAATAGCTCTCCAGAGGCCTTGAGGTAATTAGTTCTTGGCACAGTAAAGGTAACTCTTATTGGTAGTGGTGAAAGCCATACACCTCAAAAAATGTCCCCTTGCCCATCATCACCAGCACCCGTGTTCCCTAGCAACGTGCTCCGGCAATGCGGGACTTTAACTCTGACACTGGCAGAGAGACATCAGCCCTCAGTGGGCTAAACCGTCTCTCCTGAGTACCAAGTCCTATAAAGGTACACAACAACAACAACAATGTGCACAATTATGAAGGTTAAGGCTTGAAAGTAAAAGGATGCCAAGCACCCCCCAATATTCACCTCCTGTGACCTGGCTTCACTGGACATTGCCTTGTCCCAGGTCCCTGGCTGCCCTGACCTGTGCGGTCTGCACATGCATAGTTTGACCCATGTCAGTTGGCCTTGGGCTATAGGGAATACTCTAGGCCCATAGAGCTCTGGCTGAACCCCAAACCCTGAACAGTTTCAGGGTACACAGAGCCTTCCCTAAAAATCTTTCTGAGGTGGCAGCTTTAATCTGGCAAAAGGCTGTCCCCATTTGGACTGGCTGGCTGATGAGGTCCAGAACTTCTCCAGGCTCCCATCTGTATGTTATTGGAAGATACCCGTCAGTCTTCCCAGCTTTGCCCTGACAAGGCAGTCCAGATTCCTGCAGCTTTATATTCAGGGCAATATGTATGTAGGTTAAGGCTTGGAATTAGGCAGATGGCATCAACCTCCAAGAGCTCGCTTCCACGATCCACCTTCTCTGGATACTTGCCCCATTCCAGGTTCCTGCCTAACGTGACCTGCATGACCTGTATATGCACAGAACATACTTGGTCAGCTAGCCTTGGGCAGCAGGGACCCTCTAGGCCTGTGGAGCTTGGCCCATCCACAACCAACCATAGAGATGTCAGGCTTGAAGCATCTTCAGAATGTGTGAGAACAGGCAGCTGCAATCTCACAGATTTTCCTGGTTTGTAATTTATTTATTTTTATTTTTATTTTTTTTATTTTATTATTATTATTTTTTAATATTTTATTTATTTGACAGAGAGAGACACAGCGAGAGAGGGAACACAAGCAGGGGGAGTGGGAGAGGGAGAAGCAGGCTTCCCGCTGAGCAGGGAGCCCGATGCGGGGCTCGATCCCAGGACCCTGGGATCATGACCTGAGCCAAAGGCAGACGCTTAACGACTGAGCCACCCAGGTGCCCCTGTAATTTATTTATTTTTAAAGTAAACTCTGTACCCAGTGTGGGGCTTGAATTCATGACCCCAAGATCAAGAGTTGCATGCTCTGCTGACTGAGTCAGCCAGGTGCCCCCTGGTTTGTAATTTAAATGTGTCTGGTGACCCTTTTGCGTGACCAGAGAGCAATAGGCACAAAGACTGTCTATATGTGAGCTATTGTGGTGATTTCCCATCAGATCATTCATATTCAGTTTGCAGGGCTTAAAAAAAAAAAAGAAAAAAGGCAGGGGTGCCTGGGTGGCTCAGTTGGTTAAGTGTCTACCTGTGGTTCAGGTCATGGTCCCAGGGTCCTGGGATCGAGCCCCACATCAGGCTCCTTGCTTAGCAGGGAGCCTGCTTCTCCCTCTGCCTCTCCCCTTGCTTATGCTCTCTCTGTCTCTCAAATAAATAAATAAAATCTTAAAAAAAAAAAAGGCAGTTTTAGTTTTCCATGATTCCAAGTCAAAAGGATAGGAGAAAATTGGAAATGTTAGTTTTCAGAGTTGTACCCAGACATTGGAGGAAACTAGAAAAATTCAGGATCTAGTCTAGTTTATAGGCAGTAAACAAAACCTCAAAGACAAATGAACAGAACTGGAATCACAAAATTGTGTTAGTGAAACATAATTTTTCTCTCTAAAGTCACCCTTGTTTACAAAGTTAGCCAAAATAAGATTAATTTGTAATTAAAATAAGCTAAGTTTTAATGAACGAGGCCTGATTATTTACATAAGTGCAGGAGAATAGTGATTGATCTTACAGGCTCTTTTAAATCTGCTTTACTGTTACTTTTCATAAGGAATCTCCAGATTGAACGTTTAACAGCCTTCTGAGGCTAAGAAGCCAAGCCAAATATTTGCCATCAGATTTGCCTGCAATTCCTATAGATTTGGGTTACTTTTCTCTCTTCTTGAGTCCCCCAAATATCCTGAGATTCTAGCACCTGCCAGGAAGTAACTTCCTTTGCTTACCTGGTAAGGCTGCTGGGAATCTTGTAAGCAAGGTATCAGGCTGTTTTTCCAAAAAGCTTTATTGGCTCCATAAAGTCAACCTGAGCTCCTTAAAGCGGTCTGGTCATATCTGGAGTCTATGCATGTTTCTCTAAATGTGACATTTCAGTCAAAGCCTTGGTGTTATAACTAATGTTTCCAATGTTCCTGTTATGAGGAAAACAGATTCTTACTGAACTTATGCAAATAAATAGACTGCCATGAAAATATAAGAACATTTCCTGAGAGTTTCTGAATTCTGAAGGGATCAGGTAGGGGGAAAAAAAGGTAAATGCTTCAGAGAAAAGGTTTCTTTACATCTGGAAAAAGAAAATATTTTTAAAAATCACCAATGTTCAAACAAAAGTTATAAAAATTATAATCACCCTCTTCAGTTTATTTAGTCCCATGTAATTAATTCTTGTTTTGCTTGAATCCAGTTTTTCCATGAGTTCTGGAAATATTTACCCAGTTTAGTTTTATGACCTCAAAATTATCATAAAACTGTACGCTAGAGTCTTTTCCATGAATCTCCTTGACGATGAAGCTTTTTGCAGGAACACTTTTGTAAAAGCATCTGAGTAAAAATAAAACTGCCCGTAAATGATAAAAGACTTAAAATTCCCATGGTTAAAGATCTGAGGGGAGTTCATTACAATGCAACTGACAAGTAAGTTTGGTTATTTCTGTGACAGTCAGCACTTCAAGATAATAATAAGAATTACAAGACTTCCAGGGAAGATGGCAGAGCAGGAGAGCCCTATGCTCATTTTGTCCCTCAGATATAACTAGATAACAGCCATATGAGTGTAAATAACCCAGAAAATGACACTGAGACTGGCAGGACAGACTCTTCACGGAGAAGTGGGCATATGGAAGAGGGTAGGAAGGGCAGAAATACGGTTGGGAGTAAACAGCCCCTGCAGCTGTTCATGGGAGGGAGGGAGCTGCTGGTACAGAGATGGGAGAGAAGCAGACTCTTATACCAGGGAGTTCGCATGGGGAAGACCAATCCCTAGAACATTTGTCTTTGAAAACCCAAGGGCCTGAATTTCACCAGTTCTTATAATTAGCAGGGCTTAAAACCCAGAACTTTAAAAATCAATGGCTCTGGGTGAGCTTGGAGGGGAAGAGGAAACTGAGTCCCTGCCCTTAAAGAGACAGCACAAAAACAGCCCCCTGGGACACAGCATAGAAGCAGCAGTTTGAAAAACACCTGGGGTGTACAGGAGGGAGATGCATTTACTAATCTCCGAACATGTGCTGGAGGGGCAGAGATCCTTAGGAGACTTCTCCAGGAACAAAGGAGCTGGCAGGCACCATTTCTTTCCCCTACTCCCCAGCCTAGACACAGAAACCTCTGGGAACCAACGTAGCACCAACACTCCCTACCTAACTTGCCGGCAGCGCTCCCACCCTCACAGTCTCCTGTGGACACACCCCTTCCAGCTAGGCCTCCAATTCAGGCCCCTCCCACAGCAGACCCACGAAAGCCTTACTAACGCTGCTGCCCTGCCCCTGAGTATCCTGAGTATTTTTGTGGATCCACCCCTCCAATCTGGCCTGCCTCAGTCCCTAGCAGCTGCAGGTCCCATGCCAGTGACGTGGACCTTGCTGGCACCACACATCCCAGCCCCATATAATATGTTCTCTTATAGTTTGGTGCTGTCGCGTCTTTGGGAAATGCCTGGTCTGACTCAACTTAAGCCCAAGGTGGCCCCAGACGGTCTCACTAACAACCAAACCCTGCCCACAACAGGCAGAGAGAGCTATTGTAGATGACTGGACTAAAGGCAAAAGCAGTTCAGCCACAACAGCAGGGCACACACAAGAGCTAGCCCTGAAGTGCCGGGTTCTGGTGAACAGGGGACATTACATAACCACAGGGCACTATAGGACCTTCTTCTTCATAAGGCCACTACTTTCAAGAGCAGGACATGTAGCTGACTTTCCTAACACTTAGAAATAGACACAGAGAATTAGACAAAATGAGGAGACAGAGGAATATGTCCCAAATGAAAGAATAGGACAAAATCACAGAAAGAGACCTAAGCGAAATGGAGATAAGTAATATACCTGATAGAGAAGTTAAACTAATGATCATAAAGATACTCACTGGACTTGAGAAGAGTGGAGGGCCTCGGTGAGACCCTTAACAAAGAGAAAACATAAAAAAGAACCAATCAGAGATGAAGAACTCAATAATTGAAATTAAAAATAAATTAGGGGGGGCACCTGGGTGGCTCAGTCGGTTAATTATCCAATTATTGATTTTGTCTCAGGTCATGATCTCAGTGTCATGGGACTGAGCCCCATGTCTGGCTCTGTGCTTAACACGGAGTCTGCTTGTCCCTCTCCCTCTACTCCTCCCCCTGCTCTCTCTCTCTCTCATAATACAATAATAATAATAAAATAATATAATAAAAATAAAATAAATAAATAAATAAATAAAATAACAATACTAAAAAAAGATTTTTTAAAAATTTATTTGAGAGAGAGACAGAGACAGTACAAGCAGGGGGAGGGGCAGAGAGAGAGGGAGAAGACTCTCTGCTGAGTGGGGAGCCCAATGGGGGTTCAATCCCAGGACCCTGAGATCATGACCTGAACCAAAGTCAGATGCTTAACTGACTGAGCCACCCAGGTACCCCAAATAAATGAAATCTTAAAAAAAATAAAAATAACCTAGGGTTCCCAGCTGGCTCAGTTGGTAGACCCTGTGATGCTTGATCTCAGGGTCATGAGTTCAAGCCCCATAATGGGCGTGGAGCCTACTTAAAAAAAGAAAAGGAAAGGAAAGAAACTGTGAAATTAAAAATAAAGTAGATGGAATAAATAGTAGACTAGAGGAAGCAGAAGAACAGATCAGTGACCTGGAGGACGGACTAATGGAAAGCAATCAAGGCGAACAGGAGAGAGGGAAAAGAATAACTTAGAGAAAACTCAGTGACACCATTAAGCATGATAAAATTCAACATTATAGGGATCTCAGAAGGAGAAGAGAGAGAAAAGGGCACAGAAAATGTATTTGAAGAAATAATAGCTGACAACTTCCTGAATCTGGGGAATGAAACAGAAATCCAGTTCTAGGAGGCACAGAGAGCCCCCAACAAAGTCAACCCAAGAGGTCTACACCAAGACATACAGTAATTAAAATTGCAAAAAGTAGTGATATAGTCCTTTTGCCTTTTTAAAAAAGTAATCTCTACACCCAAGGTGGGGCTTGAATTCATAACTCTGAGATCAAGAGTCATGTGCTCTACTGACCAAGCCAGCCAGGTGCCCCGCAAAAAGTAATGATAAAGAGAAATTTAAAAGCAGCGAGAGAAAAGAAAACAGTTACTACAAGGGAAACCCCATAAGGCCATTAGCTGATTTTTTTTAGCAGAAACTTTACAGGCCAGAAGAGAGTGGCATGATATATTCAAAGTACTGAAAGAAAAAAAAACCTGCAGCCAAGAATACTCTATCCGGCAAGGCTATCATTCAGAATAGAAGGAGAAATAAAGAGTTTTCCAGACAAACAAAAGTTAAAGGAATTCAAGACCACTAAGCCTGCCCCATAAGAAATGTTAAGGGGGCCTCTTTGAGTGGAAAGGAAAGACCATAAGTAGGACTAAGAAAAGTAGGAAACGCAAAAGCAGTAAAAATAAGTATATCCATAAAAATGTCAAGAGATTCACAAAATAAAATGATGTAAAGCATGACACCATACACCTAATATGTGTGTGGAGGAGTGAAGAGTAAAGAATGGGTTCAAACTTAAGTGACCATCAACTTAATATAGACTGCAGAAGATGTTATATACAAACTGAATGGTAACCACAAATCAAAAACCAGTAATAGATACACATAAAATAAAGAGAAATGAATCCAAGTATATTACTAAAGAAAGCCAACAAACTGTGAGAGATGAGAGCAAGGGAGAATGGAAAAAACTAAAAAAACAACCATCAAACAAGTAACAAAATGGCAATCAGTACACACCTATCAGTAATTACTTTGAATGTAAATGGACTAAACAATCAAAAGACATAGTGTGACAGAATGGATAAAAAAGCAAGACCCATGGGGTGCCTGGCGGGCTGTCAGTAGAGCATGTGACTCTTGATCTTGGGGTTGTGAGTTTGAGCCCCATGTTGGGTGTAGAGATTACTTAAAGATAAAATCTTTTTTTTTTTTTTTTAAAGATTTTATTTATTTATTTGACAGAGAGAGACACAGCGAGAGAGGGAATACAAGCAGGGGGAGTGGGAGAGGGAGAAGCAGGCTTCCCGTGGAACAGGGAGCCCGATGCGGGGCTCGATCCCAGGACCCCGGGATCATGACCTGAGCCGAAGGCAGACGCTTAACGACTGAGCCACCCAGGCGCCCCAAAATAGACTTTAAAATAAAGACTATAACAAGAAATAAAGAAGGACACTATATAATCACAAAGGGAACAATCCAACAAGATCTAACAATTGTAAATATTTATGCACCCAACATGGAGCACTCAAATATATAAAGCAGTTTATAACAAACATAAAGGAAGTAATTATAGTAATACAATAATAGTAGGGGACTTGAATACCCCACTTACATCAATGGATAGATCATCCAAACAGAAAATCAACAAGGAAACAATGGCTTTGAATGACACATTGAACCAGATGGATCTAACAGATATATTCAGAACATTCCATCCTAAAACAGCACAGACCATTCTTTTCAAGTGCACAGACCATTCTCCAAAATAGATTACATATTAGGCCACAAAATAAGTCTCAACATATTCATAAAGACTGAAGTCATAGCCTGCATAGCATCTTTTCTGACCACAACACCATGAAACTAGAAATCAACCACAAGAAAAAATCCGGAAAGAGCACAAATATACGGAAGTTAAATAACACACTACCAAGCAATAAATGGGTCAACCAAGAAATCAAAAAGGAAATAGAAAAAAAAAAAATACACGGAGACAAATGAAAATGAAAACACAATGACCCAAAATCTTTGGGATGTAGCAAAGGTGGTTCTAAGAGGGAATTTTATAGCACTATAGGCGTAGTTCAAGAAGCAAGAAAAATCTAGCCTAAGCTAAGGAGCTAGAAAAAGAAGAACAAACAAAACCCAAAACCAGTAGAAGGAAATAGTAAAGATTAGAGCAGAAATAAAAGAAATAGAAACTAAACAAACAATAGAATAGGTCAATGAAGCCAGGAGCTGGTTCTTGAGAAGATCAACAAATTGATAAACCTTTATTCAGAAAAAAAAAAAAAAAGAAGAAGAAGAAAAAAAGAGGACTCAAAATCAGAAGTGAAAGAGGAGAAATAACAACAAACACCACAGCAATACAAAGGATTGTAAGAGAATATTATGAAAAATTATATGCCAACAATTAACTGGACAACCTAGAAGAAAAGGATAAATTTCTAGAAACATATAATTTCCCAAAACCGAATCAGGGAGAAATTGCAAATTTGAACAGACCAATTACCAGCAATGAAATTGAATTAGTAATCAAAAAACTCCCAACAAAGTCCAGGACCAGATGGCTTCATAGGTGAAGTCTACCAGACTTTTAAGGAAGGGTTAATATCTATTCTTCTCAAACTATTTCAAAAAATAGAAAAGGAAGAAAAGCTTCCAAATTCATTCTATAACAATTCAAGAATTCCATACATTTCTCAGTGCTCATCAAGATAAGTGTACTCTTGGGGCACCTGGGTGGCTCAGTTGTTGGGCATCTGCCTTTGGCTCAGGTCAAGATCCTGGGGTTCTGGGATTGAGCCTAGCATTGGGCTCCCTGCTGGCAGGAAGCCTGCTTCTCCCTCTCCCACTCCCCCTGCTTGTATTCCTGCTCTCACTATCTCTCTCTCTGTCAAATAAATAAATAAAATCTTAAAAAAAAAAAAAAGGTAAGTGTACTCTTAATCCCCTTCACCTATTTCACCCATTCTCCCACCCTCCCCTCTGGCAACCACCAGTTTGTTCTCCTGTTTAAGAGTTGGGGGTGGGGAGGGAGTGATGGGGGTGGGGCCTGAGTTGTTGTTCCTTAAATTCCATATACGAATAAAATCATATGATATTTTTCTTTCTCTGGTATTTCCATTTTTAATTTTTTGAGGAACCTCCATACTGTTTTCCACAGTGGCTGTACCAATTTACCTTCCCTCCAAAGGTGCACAAGAGTTCCTTTTTCTCTACATCGTCACCAACACTTGTTTCTTGTCTTTTTGTTTCTAGCCATCCTGACAGGTATAAGGTGACATCTCATTGTGGTTTGGATTTGCATTTCCCTGATGATGAATGATGTTGAGCATCTTTTCATGTGTCTGTTGGCCATCTGTATGTCTTTGGGAAAATGTCTATTTAGGACCCTTACCCATTTTAAAATCAGATTTTTTTTTTTTTTTTTGGTGTTGAGTTGTATAAATTCTTTATATATTTCAGATATTAACCCCTTATTTGATATGTCATTTGTCAATGTTTTCTCCCATTCAATAGGTTGCCTTTTTGTTTTGTTGATGGTTTCCTTTACTGCATAAAAGTTTTTTATTTTGGTGTAGTCCCAATAATTTATTTTTGCTTTTGTTTTTCTTGCCTGAGGAGACATCTCTAGAAAAATGTTTCTATGGCTGATGTCAAAGAAATTACTGCCTGTTTTCTTGTAGGAGTTTTATGGTCAGGTCTCACATGTAAGTCTTTAATCCATTTTGAGTTTGTTTTTGTGGATGGTGTAAAAAATGGTTCAGTTTCATTCTTTTGCATGTTGCTGTCCAGTTTTCCCAGCAACATTTGTTGAAGAGACTGTCTTTGTCCCATTGCATATTCTTCCCTCCTTTGTCAAAGGTTAATCGGCTATATAATTGTGGGTTTATTTCTTGGGTCTCTATTCTGTTCTGTTGATCTGTGTGTCTATTTTTGTGCCAGTACCAAAGTGTTTTGATTACTACAGCTTTGTTGTATATTTTGAAATCTGGGATTAGGATACCTCCAGTTTTGTTCTTCTTTTTCAAGATTGCTTTGGCTAGTCAATGTCTTTTGTGATTCCATACAAATCTTATATTACTTGTTCTAGTTCTGTGAAAAATGCTGTTGGTATTTTGATAAGTATTGCAATAAATCTGTAGATTGTTTTGGATAGTATGGACATTTTAACAATATTGATTTTTCCAATCCATGAACATGGACTATCTTTTCATTCATGTGTGTTATCTTCAATTTCTCTCATTAATATTTTATATGCAAGTTTTTCTAAGAATTTCAGGGTAATTGCTATTTACCCTTTTAAAGTACAGAACAATTTTGTCCCAATATTATGGTATTTTATAATATCTATAACCATTTAGAAAATAGGTGAGGTTTGGGGATTGGTAGATAGGTGGGTTTGATCTGCTTCCAAAGTTGCATTTCTGATTTTGTAGAGATTTGCAAGACAAAAAGTTGTTTTTAATTCCCACAAATAACTGGATTACAGCCTGGATATCAAGGGATTGACCCACCTTTTAAATTAAGCTTGCTTCTTTATATCAGAGAGATTTCTAACCAAAATAGGAATTAAAAGATTTATGCCTTTGAAATATCTGTATACAGTGTTTTAGCAAAAGTCTTCTGAATATACAATTCGACACCAGCTTCTCTTAGTCCCTGAACATCACCCTTCTGCTAATCATTTGTAGGAGGGCCTACAAGAAATTTTGATCACCTCTTTGCTCTGTGAGGAGGGTGTTGTGAATGGTCACTGATTTTTCTAATTCCATTCTAAATTTGGTAGGAAATTTTAAAAGTGGTGGTAAAGGGGCTTTATAATTTAAAATATCTGCTCTTGTCCAAGGGCATAAATGTGTGTGTGTGTGTGTGTATGTGTGTGTGTGTGTGTATATGTGTGTGTGTGGTGAGGGGTCTAGGATACATTTGCAAAGAACATTGTGTAGGAAAGCCTGAAGCTGGCAGAGCCTGATTACAGAGCTCTGGGAAGTAGGAGCAAAATGGGCCTTCCAGCCAGTGTCTTTTGTTATATTCATTTTCAAGCTTTCAGCATTTCCATGAGTAACCTGTACACCTTCAACCTAGAGATTGGACTGGAGTGCTATCTGTAAATCTAGTAAGGAAAGGAAAATTAAAACAGGTGGGTGGGGCTGGATTTTGAGAAGGGGAATTTATGTTGGATGTGGACATTAATTTTGGTCTTAAGTCTAATTTTTGTTTTTTCATCTTGTCACGGGAGACCCAAAGGCTATTTATTATACTAATATGACACTTGACAAACTGTAAAGAAATTTTTTTCTTTCAATATAGCCAGTTTAAAGGATCCATCAACTGGCCACTGAAAGGTAGAATCTTATTAATCTCAATAATGACTCAAAGCCTTTTAATGGAAAGACCCTGAGACAATTTTCTGGGTTTAGATCATGGACACAAGAGGCATCCCTGGAGAGGGCATAGTTGATACAATCTTGGATTTAAAAGTTTACTCCCAAAAGTAGTCTAAGAGAGCAAAGGTTTTCATTGCACAGGCAGTAAGGATAGTGTTAAAAAACGCTATCTCCAGTCTCCCACAAAAAAATGTGAGGTGCTTCCGGTCACTGACCTGCTAATACTTGACACCAGGAAGGTGCTACTGAAATGGGATTTTTCCAGCACTAACAAGCAATGAAGACTAAGAGGACAAAGGCCTTTTATGGGCTGAGATCTCTTATAACAATCTCCCCTGAGAGCTGGCACAGCCAGACAGAGACAGTACTGCTTGTAAATGATTTGGCACCCCAGTCTACTTGACAGGACACCAAGGTGCACCCCAGTAAGTGTACCCTTCAGATGGTGGAGACTGGAGAGCATATTCCTACCCATCACAAAGCCAAGCATTTAGGACTTAGAACAAGCTGAAAAGAAAAAACTCATCTGGCTTTTACGTAGGGGACCCACACCAAAGTTTGTCTAAACAGATGCTAGTCACATGATTACCATGAACTCACCAGTTTGTGAGGCTGGCTTAAACACCAGGCTAATGGAGCTTATGCCTGCAGTCTTTCCCTATGGTAATTCCTTTTTATGACAAATGGTACAAAAGACAACAACAAAAGAAAAATTGTGACCATCTCTGGGAGAAAATGGGTGGCTCAAAGAGTACTCTACCAATAACTTACCAGTGTTGTTAAGCCCAAGCAACTATTCCACAAATATTTATCTTCTGCTAATCTAAATTTAGAAAGTGAGAGAAAAAGGACTCTCACCACTCTTGCTCCATTAGGCCTGCAGGCTGGCACCTGGGAAACTGATGTGGCAGGGATTCTTACCTTCTGCTGCCTTTTGTGAGATGTCCCAGGATTTCCCAGCTACAGCAGTGTGCAACCAGTTAGTGTTTATCCTCCCAACTGTTGGGGAGGAAAAATATTAGTCTAGCCTTCAAGGTTCTTCTAGCTGGTGTAAGAATTAAATTGACATGAAACAGATCAATAGGAGAAAAAAAAAAACAAAGTTTAATTACATGTGTACAGAGGCCAAACATTAAAGTTGAGACCCAAAGAAATAACCAAAGCAGGCAGCTTTTATACTTTTTGGACAAAAAATAAATCTGTGAAGAATTGACAGGATAAAGAAAACATGTTCAGAAGCTTCAATTAGTAAGGAATTCTAAGAGAATTTGGGCTGGGGTTAGTAAATTATTACTAACAAGGTTTGTTTATACAGCCTTCTTGGCTCTGAATTCCCTGTCTCTGGTAATAAGATTGTCATTTTACCTCCTGATACAGGAAGGGTACCTTCCCATGGGAGATTTATTTCCTGCTTTCTGGAGACAAAGGAGGATCAGAGTGTTCTTGCAGTGGCTGTTTCTTAAGTAACGTTAATTCAAAAGAATCAACATGCCAAAATGGTACATTTTGGGGTGGTCTTCCCTTGGTGTCCACATGTGTGTTTGTGTAGGTTAGGGCTTGAAATTAGGCAGATGCCAGATATCCCCAATAGCCTGCTGCCATGATCCAGCCTCTCCTGACACTTGTCCCATTTCAGGTCTCTGGCTACCCTGACCTCTGCATCCCATTCATGCACAGTACATATTCCACCAGTTGGCCTTGGGAAGCTGGGGTCCTTCAGACCTGTGGAGCTAGAGCTGGTCCCCAGACACCTGCCTATCCTGCCGGAGGGAGCAAAGCTCCTCCTAAGGTGGTAACTTGAAACTGGTGACAGTCAGTCCTCATTTGGACTAGCTGCCTGATGAGGTATTGGCTTCTCCAGCTTTCAAGGCTCCAAGGTGTCTCTCACTGGAGGAAACCCAGGCCCAGCCCCACCCTGGCCAGGCAGTCCAGATTCCTCCAACTCTTCCTTCAGGGGGAATATGAACTTTTGTATAGGTAAAGGCTTAGACGTAGGAAGATAGGAGGTACCCACCATGGCCCCATCCTATAACCCAGTCCTACCTGACTTTGCCTCGTTCCAGTTTCCTGGCTCCCCTAACCTGTGGACCCACACATGTACAGACTGTACTTTGTCAGTTGGCCCTATGACTGCCAGGGCCTTGCAGGTCCTGTGGAGCTCGGGCTGTGACTAACCATCTTTATATTCTACAGCAGGGAGAGAGCCCATGCCTGAAAATCTTTCCAAGGTAGCAGCTTTAAACCAGCTGTTTAGTCAGTCCCCATTTAGTCCCCATTTAGACTGGCCACCTGATTGAGTCTTGGGCTTATAGTAATCAAGTCTCCATGGTGTCTCTCATTGGAGGCTACCCCAGTCAGTCTGCCCAGCCCTATCCTGGCCAGACTCCTCCAGCTTTGCCTTCAGAAGGAATAAGTGCATTTGTGTGGGTTAGGGCTTGGAATTAGACAGATGCCATGGATCCCCAACATTCTACTCTTGAGACCTGGCCTCTCCCGACTCTTGCCCAGTTCTAGGATCCTAGTTACCCTGAACTGTGCTGCCAAGGCATACAAAGTTCAAAGCCATTCAGTTGGTCTGAGGCAACCAGGGCCCACCTGGCTGGTGTAGCTGGGGCTGGACCCCAAACACCTGCATAAGTTCAGTGTGGAGGGGACTCCCAAGCATCACCCTGAGGCAACAGCTGCAAATTGGGGACAGTCATTCCTTATTTGGACTTGCTGCCTGAAGATCCCATGGTTCCTCCAGCCACAATGGTTCGCAGGAGTATCTTACTAGATGTATCCTGGCCAGCCCTCCTGGCCCCACCAAGGCAGGCCAGTAACCTAAAGGTCTACATTCAGAGGGAATACTGCCCATCAGGTAAGTTAGGGCTTGTGCGCATGCATGCACCTTGTCCCTATGAAAACAAGTAAAGGAAACCTCATTTTAAATGAGTAGGGAAGCCCTGAAGGGGGAGCTCTCATGCATGTGGCACTCATTGCAGCCTGCATAACCAACAGGAAGAAGGAAGATAAATCTTATTTTGACTAAGGAGGACATTTTTCACATTGGAATTTTACCTCCTGCGTTTAAGAAAAGAAGGAAGATCTCTCCTTGCCCCAGCAACAATGGACTAACCACTCCTTGCAGCCAACGAGAAACCACCACAAACTCAAACTCTTGTTCTTCTCCAATGAACTTTTGTTCAAGCAATCCTCCCCAATTTCCTACTGAAATCTAATAAAACTGACTTTCCCTTTGTTTCTTTGGATTTGCCTGTGGCTTGCCAAAATTTGCTTGTCCTAAATTGCAGTCCCTCTGCTATTCCCAAATAAACTCACTTTGCTAGTAAAATAAGTGGCTATTTTATTTTTAAGGTTGACACTGTCAATACAAACTGAACAAACCTTTTAGAATCTCAGAAAGTAAGAAAAAGAGTTTTATTCAAGTCTAACTTAGGACAGCTGCCCGGGAAGCACGCTCTTCACAAGGAAGAAAGTGCTCTGGAGAATGAACAGTTTTTACAGGGTTATGTACTTTTTTACATCCTGTAAAAACTCAAAAGATTATAGATTAGCATATAGGCAGGAATCATGAGTTTTATCGTAAAGGAATGTAGCGAGCAGGAGCATTGATCAATATCTCAAGGACAAGATGGCTTTCCCTTAGGCTACTCACTGACAAAGCGGATAAATCAGGCTTTTGGTTTGAACAGAGTTTATATACAGTCCTGTTGCCTTAGAAATCTAAAATGCCTTCCCTTGTATATCAGGCCTTTAGAGAGTTTTTCTCTCATCAACGTTAAACAGGGTCAGAGAGGCGGGGTCCAGAGAATAATAACTCTGAGGCTGATGAGCACACAGGTGCAGGTACCCACAAAGTCCATTAAGCTCACTGCTTTCTGCTGACCCTGGGGTTTGAGGGGAAGTCTCTCCTGGATTTTGAACTCTGTTCTCCTTGGGTTTTGAGCTCTCTGGCTTTATTCAGGTTCGGGTTTTTTTGTTTTTTTTTTTTTAATGAAGGCATCACCCTTCCTGGTGAGTTCTTTTTTGCTTCAGTTTCTTGAAGCTTCCTGGTATGTTACCCATTTTGTTCAAAAGTAAGAAACACATGATTCCATGTGTTTTTGAACAGCTGTTGGAAAACCGAGTCCCTCAGAGTTAAGATAACATAGGGAACCTGAAGGCAAGATAGGTTCCACCTGGTCCTTGGACTTGTGCCTTTCTGGAAAATGGGTGAACTTTTGGATTATTGGATTGTCATGGCCATTCTGGGGAACATTTGTTTTAGATAAGTCCATGGTAAGGGGTACTCTTGACAGTGATGATTCCAAACCTCTTGGAGACGATGGAATATCTTTTTGATTGATATGCAGAAGCTTCTAAAAGAAAAATGACTTGAAAATGAGTTCTAAAGGTCCTTTCAACATGAAAATTAAAAAAAAAAAACTTAAAGTGAAAGATTTTGGCCAACTGAGCAGGTAATCTTAACTTAGTCCATCTGCCAGAAATACAATTTGTATCTGAGACATGGCTAAAATTTCTACACAAAAGCTGTAAGATCTCTGTGTCTATCTATATGTTTTGTGCGTCTATGTTATGTATGGCATAGATATGTGATATTTTTCTACCTCCAGGTGGTATTGCCAAAATTAATTTGTAAAGATCTCTAATTGGCTTAAAGAAAATTAAGCATGTATATAAATCAATTATACTCTCAGAAATATAGCAACTAACCCAAATGTTTTTCAAGTTCATATGATCTGAGATACTCTCGATTAAAAAAACACTAGTTTAAGTTTGTTGGTTTGATAAAAACAGGCATGCCTTCAGAGTTATCAGCATTAAATAGAATACCTATAAACAACTTTTTCTTCCTGGGTGTACTAATCAAATAAGCTCTTACTCTTATAAAACAAAATTTGTCAACAAAAGAAATAGGATGATGTCAGCTATTTAGTGTCTAATACAAGTATATTTGTTAAAAGTAACTAATTCATACAAATGTAAGTAAGACCAAATTTTATGCTAGGTTAAACTAAATAATGGATAATCATTGAATACCTAAATCATTTCCAAGTAAGATAAACATTAAATGCTAAACATAAGCATATCTATTTTTGGCTTTTTAATTTTTACAGAGACCAAAAATATTTGGATCTATTAATCCACGTGTTTTATATCATCTTCAAAAAATTGAAATGTATTTATAAAGTTTGCTAATCTACTACAGGATGTTAATATGTGATAATTCACAACTGCCTTCCTAGTTTTCACTGGAAAGCCAAGATTACAAATATTTAAAAAATTAAGAGACCCCAAAATACAAAATGAACCCCCAAAATGTCTGCACACTTAGAGTAATAAGCATCAATTAACTCTCCACAAACTGTGTGCATTAATGCTGACAAAATGCAAGTAATGCAGCAGACCCCCTTTGGAAAGTGAGAAACAATGGAACTTCATGAAAGCTTTCTCCTTCTGTGGAAGGATTTACTCTAATTCTTGTTTTTTTCTTTCTTTCTTTCTTTCTTTCTTTCTTTCTTTCTTTCTTTCTTTCTTTCTTTCTTTCTTTCTTTCTTTCTTTCTTTCTTTCTTCTGTAATTCTTGTTTTTCAAACCACAGACACAGATGAATCACCACCGATGAATTATGATTAACATTCATTTAAATAGAATATATATTACCTATATCTATATAAATGGATAATATATCAATTTTATCTAAAATTTGTAAATGGATTTATTATAGATCATATATAAATAAAAATAATTTCATAAAATGCAAAAGAGAGTACCTGCATGAAATATACTAAAAATAGGAAATACATGTCAGTTTATTAAACTTCTATTTCAGTTATTTAGGTGGTTTTATATATATAGGCATGTGCTGGACCATAAAATATACTTTATTTCTCGCTGTGGAATGCTCCAACATGTTTGAAAGCCACTGCTCTTCTATCACAGTAAACTGAGCAACAGCTGAAAAGGCCACACAAGAACTCCAACTTGTTCTCTCCTGTCCACACACAGTGGTAACTCTTCAAGGTCAGGCTGTAATCACTCTGTGACAGCTCATACTTCGTTGCCTCGTCTTTTCAGATTTGCAACTAGGCAGCAATCTTTGTTTAAAAGGACTTCCCGCATTTCTTATAACTACTTGGAAAACTGGATGGCAGCTTCCAATATTTCTAGCTCTGCCATCAGTTTGGAACTTGTCCCATTTTTCAAATCTTTATTCTTTCTATTTAACTCATAGCAACTCTTTTTAACAATAACATGGGGATCCTGTTGCCCAGTCTAACAGAGCACTGTCAGAATGAGCCTTCAGACACCAGTGAATCTCATACTGTAATTTCTAAAAAGTACATGGTTTATTTTTATATTATATAAAAGTTTATATTTGATGTAATGGGTAAGCAATTATGCTAACTTCTAAGAGTAAATCTGCAACTATTCTGTAACAACTACTTTACATCATTTCTAAATATGTTTTGTAAGTTTTTTGAAATTGAGAAAATAACATTTAAACTAATACACTTGAAATATTTTCATAGTACACACCCAGGAGACAAAGACCTTAAACGTCATGCCTTGCAACCCTAGGACTTTGTCTTTTGGAAAAGACATCCCCAGAATTTTCAACTCTATTGGAAAGCCTGGTATGAGGTACTGTTAACCAACCCTTGTGCTGCCAAACTCCAAGTAATAGACTTTTGGATTCACATGTCACAGCTAAGGAAAAATCACAAAACCCAGACTGGACCTGCATCCCAACCACTGACCTTCCAGGAATTGAAGCAGATGACAACTGAAGGAGACTGCTTTCCCAAGAGGGCCAGCCTGGGCCTGTATACCCTTTTCTTGCTCCTGTTTCTTACTACCTCCCTCTTCTTTCTCTCAGAGAGACAATGCTCTTATCCACATTTCTCAATCTACTGAAAAAGGGGGAACCTCTCTGACTATTGGATCTGTCACCAGAAACTCCAGTTTGTTCACGATGTTGGCGACCCCTTGGTCTCACCTTAACTATTTCACTTTAGTCCCAGGTGTTATTGCTGATTTTACTCATAAGCCTATGGATGTTACCTGTAAGGTTAAGTTGCTAAGATCAGGTGTCCCCATGCCTTGTTTCAACCTTTCCCCACTCACAATCATACTAGCTCAACTAAACACCTCCACCTCTGTCAGTTATATGACCCTCACTTCCCCATCTTCTTTTCCTTACCTAAATACAATCTTGGGGGTGCCTGGGTGGCTCAGTTAGTTAAGTATCTGCCTTCGGCTCAGGTCATGATCCCAGGGTCCTGGGATTGAATCCCACATCGGGCTCCCCACTCTGCGGGAAGCCTGTTTCTCCCTTTGCCTTTCTCTCTCTCATGAATAAATAAATAAATAAAAATTAAATACAATCTCGGGGCACCTGGGTAGCTCAGATGGTTATTAAGTGTCTGCCTTTGGCTCAGGTCATGATCTTCAGGTCCTGGGATGGAGTCCTACATCGGGCTCCTGGCTCAGTGGGGAGTCTGTTTCTGCCTCTCCCTCTGCCTCACTCCCTGCTCATGCTCTCTCTCTGTATCTTTCTGTCTCAAATGACTAAATAAAATCTTTTTAAAAAAATACAGTCTGTTCCTCTGCACCCAGGGGAAAGACAATTGGGTTCACACCTCTTGGTGAAGTTTTTAGAAAAGTCCCCTTTAGGAAGGGATAACCTCTCATAGAATGTCACCCCAACATCTCTGACCCATGGGTTGAAAGTGTCAGGGAATTCAGCTAATGAATCTATCAATAGTCAGACTTTAGCTGGAGTCCTCTATGCTCCACCTGTTTCCGTTTGTATTTGTGGTGGACAGCATTTCCCAGGGGTATGTGAATGTTTGCTGGTGAATCAGAGGACAATGCTTATTGGGATATTTAACTGTCCCTGTTGACATGCATAATGAATCAGAAGCCCCCCATTGGTTCACCCCATTGAACCTCCATGGCTGTCATAAATGGGAACTTTCAGGAGGCATATAGGACTCTGGGTTTGCCTCTATAAGAAGAGACTTTCTCCCATGGATCAGAGTGAATACCAACAAATGCAAGATCAGAATTCTCTCCCTGACGTTAGGAGAGCTAGCTGACTCCACAACCAAAGCAATAAAAGCCCAGCAATGATCCCTTGACTCATTGGCTACAGTAATTTTGGATAATTGCATAACCCTTGATTATCTACTAGCTGAACAAGGAGACATTTGTGCAATAGTGAATACCACCTGCTACACATGGATAAATACCTCTGGGGAAGTAAACATCTAGCTGCATAAAATCAGAGAATAAGCACTTTGACTACAAAGAACTCTGCCTAATGATCTATGAGCCTTTGATCTATTTAGCTGGCTACCTTCAGGTCTGGGCTCTTGGTTCAGGACTACTATGCAAACTGGGTCATTATTCTCCTTGTTTTATTTTGTATAATCAATTCAAAACTTTTAACCTGTTGCCTGTCAAATCTCTGCAGAACTACAGAACACCTCACTCTTGATCAGTGATGCACTGGAGGAACACTCTTGATCAAGTCGGGGAAATGTGAAGGAGTGAAGGAGTGAAGGAACCCACATTAAAATGGAACCTGGAAGCCCTGAGGGGGGAGCTCTCATGCACACAGCACTCACTGCAGCCTGCATAACCAACAGGAAGAAGGAAGATAATTCTTATCTTGATGAGGACACTTTTGTCATAGGAATTTATCTCTTGTTTTTAAGAAAAACAAGACCTCTCCCGGCCCAACAACAACAACCATCGCTTGTGGCCAAGGAGAAACCACCATATCTTTAAACCATAGTTGTTCTCCGGAGAACTTTTATTCAAAACAATCCTCCCCAGTATCCTCCTAAAACATAATGAAAGCTGACCTTCTCTTTGTCTCTTCCACTCGCCTGTGGTTTGCCACAGTTTGCTTGTCCTGAATTTCAATTTCTCCGCTATTCCCAAATAAACTCATCTGCTGGTAGAACAAGTGATTTTATTTTTAAGGTTGACATCCCCAAGAGCTGCTCCTCTGACCCAGCCTCTCAAGACCAAACGCCTTGTTCTAGGTCTGGGCAGCGGGGGAAGTCCAAGGGGGTGGTACTGGGGCCAGGCACCAATACCTTCGTAAGCCACGGTGTGGAGGGGGCCCACCCCTGAAAATCACCCTGAGGTGGCAGCTGCAGATCGGCCACTATCAGTCCCCATTTGGATCTGAAGGGGTCCCGGGCTTGCCCAGCGAACAGGAATCCCAGGTGTCTCTCATCAGATGATAGATCTCCCAGCCCTGCCCTGGCAAGGCGGCCCAGCATCATCCAGTCCGGTTTTCAAAGGGAATATGTGAATTTGTATAGGTTAGGACTTGGATTGAGGCAGATGTCTCGTGTCTACAACATCCTCCCTGGATCCGTGCCCTTTTCCATGTTCCTGGCTATCTTGAACTGTATTTACTGAGCATGAGGGGTTTGGACCCCTTCAGCCAGCCTGAGGCAGCTGGGACCCTCCAGGCCAAAATACCTGCATAGGCTCTGGCATAGAGGGGGCCCAGCCCCACAAATCACCCCGAAGCAGAAGCTACTAATTGGCCATCATCTGTCTAGATTTGCACTTGCTGCCTGAAGGCGTCCTGTAACAAGGACTGCCAGGTCCCTCCTATTAGAAGATAGATACCCCAGCCAGTCTGCCCGGGTCTGCTGTGACTGGGAGGCCAGCATCCTCCAGCTGTCTCTTCAGAGGGATTATGTGTGTTTGTGTTTGTTAGGCCTTGGAATGAGGCAGATGCCTTAGGTCCCCAAGATCCTACCACCATGACCCCGCCTCTCCCTACACTTGCCCTGTTCCAACTGGCTGGCTTCCCTGACCGGCACGGCCCGCACCTGCACAGGACCCACTCCAGGAGCCGTCCTTGGGCAGCTGGGGCGCTCTAGGCCTGTGGAGCAGGGGCTGTGCACCACCACCTGCAGAACCTCCAGGGTGCGGGAAGCCCGGCCCTGAAATCCTTCTGCAGCAGCAGCTTGGAAATGGCAACACCCAGTTCACATTTGGCCTGGCTGCCTGATCAGGCCCCGGGCTTCTCCAGCAATTATGGTTCCCAGGTGTTTCTTACTGAAGGCTACCTTGGGCAGTCTGCTCAGCCCTGGCCTGGAAAGGAAGTGCAGATTCCTCTAGCTTTACCTTCGGAAGGAATAAGCTCATTTGTGGGGGTTAGGGCCTGGGATTAGGCAGATCCACAGACACTCGGGAGTCCATTCTTGAGACCTGGCCTCCCCTGTCTGTTACTCAAGCTCCAGATTCCTACTACCCTGAACTGCGCTGTCAGGGCATGAACAGTCCCCACTCTTTCAGCCAGCCTGATGCAGCTGGGGCCCACCAGGCTGCTGTAACTGGGGCTTGAACCCAAACACCTGCACAGGTTCAGTCTACAGGGGCCTACTCCCAAATATCACAGTGAGGCACCAGCTGCAATTTGGCCACTATCAGTCCCCATCTGGACTTGCTGCCTGAGGGGGTCTGGGGCTTCCTCAGCCACCAGTGCTCCCTGGAGTCTCTTACTAGATGGAACCCTGGCCAGCCTTCCCTGCCTGGTGACCTGCAAAGGCAGTCCAGTGAGCTAAAGCTCTGTATTCATGGGGAATACTGCCCATCGGGTTGTCAGGGCTTGCAAGTATGCATACACCTTGTCCCCAAGGGCCACACCTCTGACACAGCCTATCAAGATAAGGGCACCATTCTAGGTCCCTGGCTACCCTAAAATGGGCTATAGGTCCATGCTTAGCTTACCCCAGTGAGTCAATCTGAGGCAGCTGGGACTCCCCAAGGGGCTGAAGCTGTGGCCAGCACAATACCAGCATAGGCTACAGTGTGGAAAGGGGCCCACCCCTGAAAATCACCCTGAGCTGGTAGCTGCAAGTGGGTAACATTCGGTCCCCGTGTGGACTGCTGCCCTATGGCGTCCCGGGCTTCTCCAGGAACCAAGCATCCCAGCTGTCTCCTAACAGAGGATACTCTGTCCTGCCCCAGCTGCCCCATAGCCAAACATTTGAAAAACTTCGATCTCTGACTTTGGGGGAATATTCCATAATGAATAGATAGGCCTTGCAATTAGGCCAACACCTTGTACCACAAAGAGCTGGATCGCATGGCCAGGCCTCATCCAACGTTGCCCTATTCCAGGTCGAGGCAACTCTGCCCTCAGCAGCTCACCCATGCCCATACGTAACGGGTCAGCTGCCCTTGGACCGCCAGGCCCTCCAGACTGTGGCGCTAGGGCCTGTCCCCATCCACCTGCATTGCCTCAGAAAACTGACTGAGGCTGCTGCTGAGAAAGGGAGTCAGTCCCCATGTACCCTGAGCTTCTGTACAAATGAAGGGTCCCTGCTGTTGGCTATGGAAGGATACCAAGGTCAGCTCTCCAGGCCCAGCCCTAAGAACAGTTGAGTTGTTCAAACTCTGCTTCAGAAAGAATAAGCACATTTGTGTAAAAGAAAAGCTTGGAATTATGCAGCTGCCAAGTACCCCAAATAGCCTATTCCCACGACCTGGCCTCTCCCTACAGCTGCCCCATTCCAGGTCCCTGGCTCCCCTGACCTGGGCAGCACACACATGCGCAGTCTGCCCTCTCTAACCCAACTTTTGGCTGCTGGAGCCCTTCAGGCCAGTCCCAAAACCTGCATAGCTTCTGGGAGGGGAGTATTCACTCCCCAGAAATCTTTCTGAGGTGGCCGCTTTACACTGGTAACAGCCCCAGACTTCTCCAATCATCAAGGCTCCCAGGTATTGGTTAATAAACAATGCCTTGACCATCCCTCTCTGCCCCATCCCAGCAAGGCAGTCCACTTGCCTCCAGCTCTGCCTGCAGGGGCAACGTGCTCATTTGTGTAGGTGAGGGCATGCAAGTAGGCAGATATCAGTATCCCAAATAGCCCATACCCTTGCCCCGGCCTCACCGGTCACTTGTCCTGTGCCAGGTCCCTAGTTCTGCTGACCTATGTGGCTTATGCATTTGCTTGTTGTACCGTGTCAGTCCTTGAAGTTGAATTAGCCTTTAGGGATTGTGGTCAGCCACTTGTGCATTGAAGAATGGGAAATGAGAACTGTGGAGTCTGGATGCATATTTCATGTTGGGTTTTTGTTTGGTTTGCTAGTGTATGGAGATTATCAATGAACGATTCCAGGTACCAAGGTTAGGAGTCCCTTCCAATCTCTTGAGGGTTGCTTTAGTTCTTTACTTCTGAAGATGGTGTGCAGAGGTTAAGTTCAGAGCCAGGAACCTGACCTACACTCTTAGGTCTACTGCACTGTGCAGCTGGAGCATCTGCCTTCTCCTGGTGCCAGATGTCAGTATGTGGCACAGTCCTGAGCAACCGAGGGGGAAGGCTGGGTGACTTGCAAAAATATCCCTCAGAGGAATCTACAGACAAATTGCAATGTTAATTTATAAGCTGGGTTTCTTATGCCTTGGTTATTTAAAGCCATCAAGGGAAAAAGAAAAAAAAAAAAAGAAGCCACCAGAGTTTTCTGATACTGCCTTCCCTGATGTGGCTCTGATACCTCTTTGACATAGCCTTTCCATTCCAGCTTTTCTTCTAAGAAGGAAAGGAATGGTAGATGATGCTAAATCAGCCAGTGAGTCACTGGGTGACTTTGGAGAGTGACTCAAGGTTCCCAGGTGCCCAAGGATAAGGCCAACTGTTTATGTGATACTATGGGTGGGAGTTCAAGGAACTCATCCCCTCTAGTGTAGCTTTTTTCTGTTCTATAGAGGTCAGATAGGGCTGCTCCCCCCACGACTGCTGGGCTGTGAGTAGACCCCTCAGGTCCCACCGCTCTATAAGCCTCGTCAGCTGAGAGCTTTGGAACAAGTCAGGACTCATGTCACTGTTTTTGGGTTTCCAGGGGGAGCAGGGAGTGTACTGTAGCTTCACAAGGAGAGCCAACTCAGTGGCTCCAGGAAGGACATATTTGCATCAAAGAAATCACACAAGTTCTAACACTTTGCTGTCCACTTTGTGCAGCTCATGCCCCAGGCAACTTCCTGGTGACTGCTAAATGAGGAGCGGTTATTGGGTGTACAAGTATGGTAAAACTGAGCTTGTAAGCCAACATTCATGATGGTTTTCTTTGCAATTTATTAGATGGTAGCAGGTCTGTTTTCTCAATGGTATTTTAGAAATAATCAAATGTATTTGAAATCTTTGATGACATAGCAATAAAGATGTGGGAAGGCAGCCTTGAAATCTGATGGACACCATTGTATCAGTCAGTTACAGTTGAGGACTTTGGATATACTGCCCAGATCCCCTTTTGGGAATGAAGGACTTATTCCTTCAGATGCACAGAACATGTCAGTAGCTTTCCCAGGGAGGTGCTTCCGCTCAAGGAAACTGCCTCACCCAAGGGCACACCCCTTCCTGGAGCAATTGAATGAGACATCTGGTCACCCCAGAGGTATTAAAACCCCTCGCCCCAACTTGGGTCAGCTCCAGAGCTGAGCCTTCATTGGGACTGCTCCACAGCTCAGCTCAGCTTCCCCCTCTGCTGAGTTCAGCTTGTTTTCCCTCCCGTCCACTGGTGTTGGTCCCAAGGACACTCCATAACAAACCTCCTGCACACAATTCTGTGTCAGAGTCTGCTTCCTGGAGAACTTGGCTTGAGACACTACTACCCCATAACCTACCCAACAAACCCCTCCAACTCAGTGGCTCAGAGCAAACATCTATTCTTCCTGCTTACAGGCCTGTGGGTCAGCAGGGGCAGCTCTGCTCCAAGTGCTGGCCATCTGGGCTTGGCTTTGGGCTCTGAGTTGGTTCAGGCCTGCTCTCTGTGTGCCCCTCACTTGTTCTTATTAGGGATACTCATTCTTTCTGGCTCAGATCACAGGAGTGCAGAACCATGAACAGAAATACAGGATGCCTCCTAAGGCCTTGACTCCAAACTGGCTCTGTCCCTTTGCCTGCATGGCCATGGTCACGTGTGACATAATGGAGCAGGGGAATCAGCTCTGCCCACGGTAGCCCACTGTGAAGTCAGGCAGCGTGGGAGAGAGGCAAGGACTGAGAGTAGGACTTCAATCTCCCCCCATCATTATTCTCTCATTCATCTGCTCATGCAGTACTTGTGGAGCGGGAACCATGTGCCAGGCGTGGTTGCAGGTGCTGAGGCGGGAAAGATGGACAGGACAGTCTCCCTGCTCTCGGGACACTCACAGTCCAGTGAGAGAGCCAATGAGCAGTGCACTGCTGGACTCAAACCTGCATTTCCAGAAGGTTTGTGGAGTACTGTGTGGGGAGGGGCCCTCGTCCATATCATATCAGAGACCATGTCAGAACCCCACCCATATTGCCTCAGCTCCCTCTTTTCTCACCCCTAAAAGGCAGCATCTTCCTCTTTGTCTGGGGGCTCCCTGCAGGGTGCTGGAGGCCACTGGCCTGTGGCCTGGCAAGCCAGAGGTGTCTGAGAATTCACACCCCTCCAGGGGTGCTGGCCGGATCGTCAGTACAGGGTTATAAATGCTCCAGCTCTCTCACTCCCAGTTAAGACACTCTGGGTGTGACCTACACTGTCCCTGAGGTTCCCTGTGGGATGGGACCAAATGGGAGCCTCCAGGGCACTTTGCCGCACCTAGCATGGCCTCCCTCCTCCTTGGTCCCACTTCCACACTCCAGGTTTTTCTTTTTAATAAACTGCTTTCCCATTAACGCTACCCCATGATATTTAAACAGAGTGCACCCACTTCCTTATCTGCTGGTTGGGCAAGGAGGGGAAGGCATTTGCTGGAGGTCACACAGGGCCGAGGAACACTCAGGCTCCTGAGCATCATCCTCTGCTGCTCCAGCAGCTGATGACGGGAGGGAGTCTCCACTCCTAAAATCTTGGCGGTCCATTGGAATCACTGAGGCAGGAGTCGGAGCTTGAACTTGAAGCAAACTGCCCGAATCACCCAGGAAAGCCCTCAGCTGGACTCCTGATGCTCTGAATCGCTTTCATCTTGCTAAAATAACAGGCAGCCATTCAACTAACAGACATTTATAGAGCATCTGTTTGTGCCAGATAGTGTTCTGGGTGCTGGAGAATGAAGGCGAACACAACAACCCACATATCTACCTCTCACGAAGGAGAGAGATAACAGAACACCAGTGAGTGAGAAATGCTAAGAAGAGAAAACACCAGGGACCAGGGTTTTGAGAGTGACGGAAGCTGCCATATTGTAGAGGGGTTCAGGGGGCCTCCAGGAGGGGATCCGACAGCATGAGATACCTGAGCGTGGTTTCTCTGGGTCCCCTCTCCTGTGTCAGGAGAACGCTGTGCTTAAGCATCGGCGGCAGAGGCAGGGAAGCAGCTGGTCGGCACTCAGTGGACATTGGCCATCCACCTGGTGGGCCTCCTCTGGGTCCGCAGCTGGTGCAGTGGGGCTGCACGGCCCGGAGGCCAGCGGGCTCCTGCTCCGAGCGGGTGAGGAGATGGTTGGAAATGGGCTTCTCACTGTGCACATGGAGCTTGTGCCCCCCGGGAATGGCCTTCTAGCCACCCAAGGATGGCATCAGGGTTGTCCTCAGCCCTCCAGAGAGGCCATTATCTTGAAAAGGAGAACTGGAGTTACACAGTAGGTGTCCTTCCCCTGACGTCAGATAGCATCCTGGCCTCCTATGTCATACTTAGGGTGGGAATTTTCTCCAGCAGTAACTATCTGAGAACCCTTTTGGAACTCAGCTTATGCTTGCCAGACGTGCAGTCAGGCAGACATTGGCTCGAGCCTGTGCGGTGTGCTCTCGGGGTCCTTACAGACCCTCTCTGAGCTCAGACCTGGAAGATGAGTGTCCCAGGCAGAAGAAAGAGCCAGCACAAGGCCTCTAGGGCAGAAGTGAGCTTGTGTTCCGGGAACATTGATGAAAAGGGGTAATAAAGGCTGTTCCCTCCTACAGCGGCTCTGAGGGTCAGTGCAACTAGCTGCACCTCCCACTTTACCCCGAGCCACCCATGACTCCCAAATATGGCTTGTTGATTTGGAGGAAAAGGAGGTGATGCTACCCTGAGCAAGACCAGTGCCTCTAGGTTGGGAAGGATGTGAGGGCACCCCCCCACCCCAGGCAATTGCACCTCCCAGGCAAGGGCCCCCCACCAGACTCCACAGTCCCGGCTCTGCTTCAATCCCCACTGAAATTGGCCTGGTGTATGTAGGGGGGACTTTTAAAAATACTTATTATTATTTTTTAAGATTTTATTTATTTATCAGCAAGAGAGAGCACAAGCAGGGGGAGCAGGAGACAGAGGGGGAAGCAGAATCCCCGCGGAGCAAGGAACCAGATGTTGGACCTGATCCCAGGACCCTAGGATCATGACCTGAGCCGAAGGCAGGCGCTTAACCGACTGAGCCACCCAGGTGCCCCTAAAAATACTTATTTTTAAGTTTTGCTTTGACAACAGCAGAGAAAATAAGTTGCCTTTGAACCCATCTTCCAGAGATAAGCTTCCTAATTCTTGGGTGCATTTCATTCCCATCTTTTTTGTAATAAATATTTTCACATAGTTGAGGAATCCTCATATATAATTTTTTTCTCCTCCTACCAACTTGTTTTCTTGGCCTACCACTCCCTGTAAAAGGCACAACATATGGTATAGGAATTTTCCTCCACCCGGGGTTTGGAAATAATTCAAAATGATTCTTTGGCCACTGTTGGCTGAAATGTGTGCTTTATTTTATGAAACCTGCTACTTAGAATCAGGGGCCATAAAACAGAACATAGTCCAGGGAACAGATTGGCTCTTGCGGCAACAAAACTCCCTTCTCACAAAGCAACGCTACAACCCAAACACAGGCCCATCCAATCCAAAATGCCCACGGTAATTAGCCTCAGTCCTTCTCCCCTCCTTTTTTGCTTATTTGCATATTTCCTGTTTTCTATAGTGAACAGGTAATACTTGTATAATAAAAATATTTTTAAAACCCCGTAAGACCAAAAGTAAAAAGGACAAATAGAAGGCAAAGCATGTTACGTGTTGCAGGATGAGGACATGGTCCAGTGAGCAAGCAAGTTGGGAAACACTGAGTTAAAGTTCATTGGATTTCCTCCCTCTGGGACTTCTCAGAGCCTTTTAACACACTGAAGAGTATCATGACCTTAAGAGGGTGCTATAGCTAGCAAAATTATCAGCCTTGTTCAATCTCGGAACCCTTCTTGGGAGAAGTATCTCTGTCCACTGATTATCTGTGGGACACACTTTGGACAACCCTATTCCGAAGTGCTGGCCGGGTGCAGAATCAGGGAGATGCTCGAGTGTCATTCGGCCACATGCTAACGTGATCAGCATAATTGAATGAAGCCGTGTTTAGTGGGGGAAATTTGAGACCCAGACCAGGAACTCTGCTGGGATCTTGCTGGTAGATTAAAAAGTGTGGGTGGATCCCTTAGGGGTTTTATTATCAGTGAAGAGATCTGGAAAGTAGAAAGACATTCCTGGACATTTGGTTTGTAGGATTACTGAGTTTTTGGTTCTTAAACAGAGGGCACATGCATTCTAGGGGCATAAAGTATGCCTGCAAATGAAATACCCCAAAGGAGAATACAAGGAATAACGGGGAGTAGGTGCAACAGATGGGTCAATAGTACCCATATCCCCTGGGGCCTCAAGGTAGCAAGGGCTGGACCTCCATCTGCCTAGATCTGCATCTCTGCCTGAGGAGCTCCCCTGGCCACTGGAGCCTGAGATGGCAAGCAGGCCAGGGGTGTATAAGAACTGATGCGGAGCAGCCTGCAACCCATGAGAGGCTCCCCTGCCTCTCGGGCGAGATGGCTGCTGTGCAGAGTCCACGCTGGCTGCCAATTCCCCAGTGGTTGGATTTCCAGTTGCCCATAGCGACCTCTGGTTTGATACCACACCCTTCATTAGCTGCTTTCCCTTCCCTGCCTCACTTGCCCTAGGGAAACAAGGTTAAGTCCTGCAGGAATTTCCTTCCTGGCAAGATGATTACTAAGACAACCAGTTTTCCTGCGTTTCCATAATTCTACCAAGGAAGATTCGCGGCACTGCGGCCGGTTGAGAACAGTTCCATCTTATTTCCGACAGGGGGCAGCATTTAGTTTTCTATCAGAGCGAGATCTATTCCTGGGCTTGCAAATGACTCTGGCTCAAAATAAAGAAAAACAAATTGAAATGAGGATTTTAATCACTGGGAAGGGGAATGAAAGGCTGTGTCAGCGTTTCCATGGTAAGCGCCGCCTTTCTGGGGTTTATCATCCCAGCTGTAAAAATCCGCTTTATGCTAGTATTTGGCAAGAGCAAGCCTTCAGTCACTTAAAATCTATATATTATTAAAGATTCTACTTTCAATCAAGTCGGAAACGTGACTCTGTAAAAATGGCACGGAGTGCTCCCCTGCCCCTTGTGGCTGCCAACTGTGCCCGCTGCTTCCTTCCCTGCCAAATCCGCTCCGCATGGGCTCCTGGAAGCCGCAAAGCGCAGCCCCTGCGTTCGGGAAATGGTCACACAGCCGAGAAGGCCTTGACTTGGTGGAGACAAAGTGGTGGTGTTTGTGAGGTCCCGGATGTGGGGCTGTAGGGGGCTGTTCTCTGAGCACTGGCTGGCTCGCCCCCTCTCCCGCACCCCAGGTCCCAGGGCCAGCGAGGGGAAGGACAGGAGGTGGCCCAACCACGCAGCACGCCGGGCTCCTTGGCTCCAGAGGCTGAGGCCCCCATGACATCACAGTGGAAGAGTCTCAGGTTGAGTTAACCTTGGGCTCATTCTGATTTTAGCTCGCAGCCTGAGCACCGGTGATGTGAAGAGCGTAAAGCAGCTAGGTCACATTATCAGCCCAAACAGGAGGCAGTTAGTGTAAAACGGGGCGCAGTCTGAATCTTTGTCAGGTCACGTCAAAGCCACCTCTGCTTGATCTCAAATAAGACCGAATTTACTGAAACTTTAGTGTGTCCTTTATTTGAAACACAGGGCGGGTGGTTGGGGGGTGGGCAGGGGGCTCTTCATAATGAAAGAGAAAAAGTAAGAGCGGAACAGCTACTTTTTATGATCTGAAATGAATTCTTTTTTTAAATTAAGATTTTATTTATTCATTTACTAGAGAGAGAGAGAGAATACAAGCAGGGGGTGCAGCAGGCAGAGGGAGGTGAGCAGGGACCCGGATGCGGGGCTCGATCCCAGCACCCCGGGATCATGACCTGAGCTGAAGGCAGAGGCTTAACCGACTGAGCCACCCAGGGGCCTCTGAAATGAATTCTTAGTATGTGCCACTGGTGCTTATCAGGTTTGAAGCATTAGCAATTTAATCTTCCCCTTCCTGACACAGGGAGTAGTAGGTACTGTTCTTTCCATTTTAAAAATGAACAAACGACGTTCAGAGGTTGGGGAACTCACCCCTCATGGAGTGTCAGGGCGAGCAGGTGGCAGAGCAGGCACTCGAAGTCGGGTCACTAAGCTCTGGGTATTGCACTGGGGAGAGGTCTGAAGTCCCCTCCCCTGAAACAGTGCAGAAGCAAGACACTGAGACCCCATGGCCCATCTCCTTGCCCTCCCCTGGGTGGCGGCGAGCAGTCTGGCCCAGAGCTTGCTAGCCCCCAGCCCAGCAGATTTCCTGCTGCTGAGACAGAGGAAGGCTGCAGAGGGCAGGGCTGGGGGCAATGGCCGAACTCTAAAGGCACAGATTTGTTTTCAACACTAACATCTCTTTTAAGTGCTTACTGTCCCCCAGGCACAGTTGGAGGGGCTGCGCATAATATGTTATCTCATTCACAAGCACTCCCAGCAACTGCCTGAGGCAGGTACAAGTATTGTTCCCATTTTATAGATGAAGAAGCTGAGGAAGAGAGAAACTGAATCCTGTGCCCAAGGTCACATGCAAGCCCGTAGGAGGTGGAGAGGGAATTCTGGCCCAGGCAGCTTGCCTCCCAAAACAGGGCCTGCTGCAGGGGCTGGGGGAGGGGGAGTTTCCCTAGGCTCCGAGTGTTCAAGCAAAGCCGGCTTGTGCTCTGGTAACCTAATCCTAAGTGGCCAGGCTGGACAGGACTTCGAGCCAGCTGGTCAAGCAAGCCGATCTTCATGTTGACCAAGCTGGTGCTCCAAGAGCTGAGGTGGCTGCCTTAGGGGGTCCTCCTTCCCTCCAAGGGGAGAGCCAGAATGGATACCTGAGTCCCGTTCTGCAGGAGGCAGGGCATTGTGACCCAGCCTCACACGGAGCAGGTGAGTCAGGGTCCAGCACTTTGTCGCCACGGTGACTCAGGGCCAGAGCTGTGCCTGGGCAGGGCTGCTGCAGGCTGTCCCGTGTCCCTGAGCTAATCCAGGTTCCACACTCCCTCATCTCTCAGTCCGGAGAAGGAAAGAGCGAACAATAGCTTGGGGTGGGGCGGGCAGTATCCCTGGTTCTGAAGTGCATTCTGAAGCAGAGAGACTCGTTCTTGTTGGGATGCGAGGATCATCCGTGCTACCCCAGGAAACTGGGGCTGTGTGAGCAGCCATCCAGGGCAGTGGCAACCCCCGCTGCCGAAGCTGCAATATCCGGTCGCGCTAAGGTATTTTGTGAGGATTCTACCACTTTGGCACTGGTCTAAGGTAGTTTCCCCCTGGCACTTAGCTATATTGGCTCACAAGGCGATTAATGGGATGGGACCTTCCGAAAAGTCCAGGCCTTACACTGGGGGTGGGGGAGGGGAGAGAAGAATGGGCAATAATGCGAACAAAAGAAGAGCAAAAATCAAGAATGAAAGTGAGACTTTACTACTGACCTTACAAAAACAAGGGTTTTTAAGGGACTGCTATGAACAATGGGATGGCCACAATTTAGATAACCTGCATGAAATGAATGAATTCCTAGAAAGGCAAAAACTATAAAAATGGACTCGAGAAAAAATAAACATTCTCAACAGACTTATACTGAATGGAGAGACTGGATCAGTCATTTAAAAACTCCCTTCAAAGAGATGCCCGGGCCTATATGTCTTCACTGGTGAATGATACCAAACATTTAAAGAAGAAATAGTAATCCTTCACAAAGTCTTTCAAAAACTAGAAGAGGAAGGAATACTTCGTAAGTCATTAAATGAGGCCAGTATTAACCTGACACCAAAACTCTCTAATAACAGATTCAATGTAGTGCCTATCAAAATACCAGCTTGCTCTTTTGCAGAACTTGACAGGCTGATTCTAAAACTCATATGGAAATACAAGGAATGCAGAATAACCAAAATAATCTTGAATAAGGAGAAAAAGTTGGAGGAATCACATATGCTTGTTTCAAAACTTATTATAAAGCTACAGTCATCAAGCCAGCATGATATTGGCATAAGAATAGACGATTAAATCCATAAAATAGAATCAACAGTCTAGAGATAAGCCCTTACCCTTATGCTCAATTGATTTTCAACAAGGGTGCCATGACAGTTCAGTGGGTAGGAATAGTCTTTTTAACACATGGTGCTAGGACAGCTGGATAGCCACATGCAAAAGAATGAGTGTGGATCTGTACCTCACATTTTACACCAAAATTAACTCAAAATGAATAATAGACCTAAACGTAAGAGCCAGAACTCTAAAACTCTTAGAAGAAAACATAGAAGTAAATTTTTGTGACTTTGGATTAAATAATGATTTCTTGCACATAACACAAAAAGCAGTTTATAAAAGTGAAGACAGGTCAGTTGGACTTCATCAAGATCAAAACTGCTTTTTGCTGCAAATGGTACTACCACAAAATGAGAAGACAACCCACAGACTAGGAAAACAAATTTGCCAATCATATATCTGATAAGGGACTCATATCCTGAATACATGAGAACTTTTCTTTTTTTATTATGTTATGTTAATCACCGTACATTACATCATTAGTTCTTGGGGTAGTGTTCCATGATTCATTGTTTGCGTATAACACCCAGTGCTCCATGCAGTACGTGCCCTCCTTAATACCCATCACTGGGCTAACCCATCCCCCCACCCCCCTCCCCCTAGAACCCTCAGTTTGTTTCTCAGAGTCCATAGTCTCTTATGGTTCATCTCCCCCTCTGATTTCCCCGCTTTATTCTTCCCTTCCTGCTATCTTCTTCTTCTTCTTTTTTTTTTTTTTTAACATATAACGTATTATTTGTTTCAGAGGTACAGGTCTGTGATTCAACAGTCTTACACAATTCACAGCGCTCACCATAGCACATACCCTCCCCAATGTCTATCATCCAGCCACCCCATCCCTCCCACCCTCCACCACTCCAGCAACCCTCAGTTTGTTTCCTGAGATTAAGAATTCCTCATATCAGTGAGATCATATGCTACATGTCTTTCTCTGATTGACTTATTTTGCTCAGCATAATACCCTCCAGTTCTATGCACGTCGTTGCAAATGGCAGATTTCATTCCTTTTGATGGCTGCATAGTATTCCATTGTATATATATACCACATCTTCTTTATCCATTCATCTGTTGATGGACATCTTGGCTCTTTCCACAGTTTGGCTATTGTGGACATTGCTGCTATAAACATCGGGGTGCACGTACCCCTTCGGATCCCTACATTTGTATCTTTGGGGTAAATACCCAGTAGTGCAATTGCTGGGTCGTATGGTAGCTCTATTTTCAACTTTTTGAGGAACCTCCATACTGTTTTCCAGAGTGGCTGCACCAGCTTGCATTCCCACCAAGAGTGTAAGAGTGTTCCCCTTTCTCCGCATCCCTGCCAACATCTGTCGTTTCCTGACTTGTTAATTTTAGCCATTCTGACTGGTGTGAGGTGGTATCTCATTACATGAGAACTCTTACAACTCGATAATCAAAAGACAAATAACCTAATTTGAAAATGAGCAAAGATCTGGGCAGACATTTCGCCAAGAGACAAATAGCAACAAGCACACAAAAACATGTTCAATAGCTCAGTCATCGTTAGCCATTGGAGAAATGTAAATCAAAACCATAATGACATCACTTTGCATCCACGAGGATGGCTATAATCAAAAGCACAGACAACAGTGTTGGTGAAGATGTGGAGAAACTGGAACCCTCCGACACTGCAGATGGGAATGTCAAATAGGGTGGCCACTTTGGAAAACAGTTGGCAGTCCCTCAAAAAGTTAAACGTATCGTTTCCATAGGCCCAGCCAATCTACCTCTCAGAGAATTAAAAACATATGTTCACACAAAACTTGTGTACAACTGTTCATAGCAGCATTATTTATCACAGTCAAAATTGAAAAAATCCAAGTGTCTATCAATGGATGAATGGATTAAAAACTGTGGAATAGCTGCACAATGGAATATTATTTGTCAATAAAAAGGAATGAAGTACTTACTCACGTTACAGCATGGATGAACCTTGAATACTTTATGCTAAGTGAAAGAAGCCAGACACGAAAGGCCATATACTGTATGTACTCTATTTATAGGAAATGTCCAGAATAGGCAAATCCACAGAGACAGAAAGTAGATGAGTGCTTGCCAGAACTGGGAGAGGAGGAAGGATGGGGAGCGACTGCTAATGGGTATGGGGGGGGTTTCTCTCGGGGGTGATGAAAATGTTCTAAAATTAGACACTGGTGATGGTTCCACAACTCTGAATATACATTAAACTGACTAAATTGTGCACTTTAAGTGGATGAAGTTTATGGTATGTAAGTGTCAATAAAACTGTTAAAATTCTAGGGGATTAGTTTCAAATACTATGATAAAAGAATACAGTGGATACTCGGTAGCTCCTTAATTAATGTAATGTATATACATTGATATGGAAAGTTATTCACAATATAGTGAATGGGGGAGAAGCAGGTTATAATTCATTACCACATGATCTCAGTTGTTTTTTTACAACATGATCTCAGTTTTAAATAAACAAGACACGTGTGTGCGTGTGTGTAAAATAAAATTTGGAAGGATATATATGAGAAGAGTAATTTTCACTGAGTACCACATAATAAACTATTCTTTTTCAAATTTTTATTTAATCTTCGAAAAAGTAATAAAATCCCATGGCATGAAAGTCAAAAGCTCTAACAGACTATCTGGTGAAAAAAATTTCCAAACCACCCTGTTCTCCTTCCAGGTGGCCACTAATACTACCAGTCTCCTGAGTGTCCTTTGGGAGAGTGTGACCCACACGGGGCCTGCTGTGCACGCTGCTTAGCACCTTATTGTACTCACTTAACTGTGAATCTTGTCCATACTGAGTTATAACAGGAGTCTTCACTCTTCTCTTTATGGTTAAGTAGCTCTCCATTCTGCAGATGTACCGTTGAAAGATTATACTCACGCATTTCTTGTTTCTGCACTTAGCAGGTATTTGACTCGGAATCAGAAAGAGATTAGGCTATTTCTCCAAAAGCAGTATATGTCCTGGGGATTCAGATCTAAGAAGAGTGAGTGGGGTGGGGGGTGGGGGGGTTGCATGAAGAGCCCGAGAACCCCAGCTGTGAAAGTGGAAGGAGAGCAGGAGAGAGGGGGTGCCCTCCGCCACTGGGGAGGGGCCCGGGAGAGATGCTGGGACTGAGCAAGGAGTCCCCATAGCATTTAAGAATCACTCCTTCTTCCTTTTCCCACCTAGTCCCCGCAGAGAGAATTTGAGATCTGCTGGGGGCAGGGGAGCAACATTCGAGTCCCCAGGGCCGCTCCTGCCTTGGCTCCTCCAGTAATCTCTCCCTGCCCCCCAGCCCAGCTCTAAATAGGACTTCCTGCCCTTGAGCACATGCTGCAGTGCTTGAGAGCCCTCTGGGAACTTTATATTCTACTCTTTCTAGAGCTTCTTAGGTCATTTAACCTCCATCATGCAGAAACTTGGGAAAGTGCCTGGCTTTGATTCCAGCCTCCCCCTTCCTCGCTGTGTGACCTTGAGCCAGTTACCCAGTCTTTCTGCAGCTCGGTCTCCTATCTCACAGCACATGTAAGGGGAAGATTTCGCCACCTTTGTTGTCATCCTGGCACGGAGGGAGGGCTCCCAGATGGCACTCCGTGTGTTGGCTGCCCACAGCCCTTCAGGGAGCAGAGAGAAAGGCCAATTGTGTGAAGGGAGGGGTAAAGGGATGGGGAGGCAAAGAGCTCCTCTTCCTTCATCTTCATCTGTCCCCCATGTCCTTCTTGCCCTGTGCTTGTTCAGCTTCTGGAAGGCATTTCCTACTGGCCCTCCCTGCTTGCGTCCAGCCCCTCTCCAGCTTGGTGGTCTGCTGTGAATGGGACAGGAAAAGACTCTCGTAGTGGCTACTCTTACTGTGTGAAGGCCTGCTCCTGGTCAAGTTCGTGCTCAGCACTCTGGGTTTGTTTGTTTACTGCTTACTGGATCAAAACAAAAATAAAATGCTTCAGGTCTGCTGGTTGCCTTATGACTTTCCGTTACTTCTTCAGATGAGCTCTCCCCTTCCCCGCCCCTTCCATTCCACACTCCCACTTGGACTCAGCCCAGTCTGCCTCAGGGGACTTTCCTGGTGCTGGTCCCTGGCTCGTCACTGCCTGGGTTCTGCAAGTACAAACTTCTCTTTGTCACTGAGCTTGTTTATTTGTAAATATTCTTACCCCTTATGCTTCCTGACACCTACCCCCAAGGACATTGACTTCAGAGGTTCTAGCAAGAGCTATCTACAGCCCTTCCTTTGGCATGAACACCGGGTTCCTGGCCTCCTGGGCCTGGACCGGCATGTGACCATCCCAAGGGCTCAGCCTGCCTCGCTGGGACAGGTTTGCAGACAATTTCTGATTAATAAGTTGTCAAAATGGAAAAGGAGTCATAAGACCCAATATCCCAGCTGAGGAAGAAATTAAATTTCTGGAAGTTGGCCCAGAATAACGACCAGGTATTTTCTTCCCCAGGAGTTCACACTTGACTTGACCAAGTTCAGAAGGAGGAATTGTCTTGCAGAGGCTCAGTCTGAATCAGACAGGGCCTCAGGACCCACCATTCCAATGAGAACAATCCAAGTATGCACAGGGATTTTCACTGGAGCATCTCTAAGAGCTTTACAAATAACAGTGAATCTTCACAGAAGCCTTCACAGAGAGGCAGGCAGGTAGGAAGGAGGCTTCTCTCTTTGAAGATGGAGGTACCAAGCCAGGAAATGATTTATCTGAGAGTGTGAAATGCCAATGACCAAGAAAGGGAATGCTTTTCCAAGCACCTGATTGCATGCACAATTATTTGATGCTGACAAATTACTTATTTGAAATAATGCTGACTAATAGCATTTATCAAGCACTTTTTATAGGCTGGGCCCTGGGGAAGATAGTTTGCATAATTCATCCTCATAGTATTCTTAAATGTTGGTGTCATTATTGTGCCCATTGTACCAATGAGGTTCAGAGAGTTTCCCTCACTTAGGTTACACGACTGGCGAGTGAAGGAACTAAGATCATAACCCAGCTCCCTCTCTGCCAGAGCCAGTGCCTTCCTCTGTCCTACTCCTCAGTCCAGTGTGCAGTTTTAAATATGTGTCAACAACCTCAAAAATGTCCCTGCTCTCTGATCCAACAATCCCATGTCTGGTAACCTGTTCTCATGCAATACTTCTGAATGTGGGATAAGTGTCTTACAGTTCAACATGGCTAAGGACACACTTCTTCTCCCCCAAATCCCACTGATAGAATAGGTGATAGAAAAAATACAGAAATAAAAGTAGAGTCCTAGTAGTCGTGGACAGTCAGGAGGGGTGGGAGCATTGTCCAGAAGAAGGAGGCATTTCTGGAAAATAGAAAATTGAGGATGAGATGAAGGGGAAGCTGTAATTGCTGCAGAGCTGAATGAACGACTGTCACAGGTGACTTCTCTCTGCAGAGTTCCGGAAGAAGGGCAACAAACACTGGGTGCAGGAGTGAGCAGGCAACGGACTGCAGGGTGGTTGAGCTAGTTCCTTCCCACTGTCCACCATCTGTTCCCCTGCTCACACACAGTCACCTGAGGCTGGCTCCTGTATCCCAAACTGCATTCCTGGCCAACCAAATGGGATTCTCTGGGGGTAAGGAAGTGCCTTCCAGCCACCACCCAGATGGTCTGCCCAGATGTTCATCTACAAGTATCAACAGACAACCAAGAATTGCCGGAAGTTTCTGAAAAGCCAGAACCTGAAAGAAGGGCAAAAATAGAACTGACTCCAAGAAAACAGTATTAATACCTAAAACAGAAGAAAACTTTAATTAAAATGAATATCCTTGAGAGAGTTAAATGAGTATCCTATCCATTAAAAAAAATAAAATTAATGAAAAATATATAATAAAGTCTCTATGAAAAAGATACCAATTTCTTGGAAATTAAAGCCATGATTGACAAAATTTAAAAACACAGTACATGGGCTAAATAGACAAATGAAAACCAAATTGGTAAGCTGGAAGATCAAGCTAAGGGATATTCCAAAAATGTGTTAGAAAAAAATAAAGAGGTGCCATCATTTACTAAGTTATGTGGTATGAAGTATAGAATCAGACACTGATTTATCTTTCTTATGGGAGTTCCGGAGGACACTCACAGAGAACATAGAGAATGGATAGAAGGAAATAAAAAAAGATATAGTAGAAGAAAATGTCTTAGTGCTGAAGAAACACTTCAGGTAGAAAAGGACCCAGGGAGAGCTGAGCAAGAATAAAGCAAGCTTCTAAAATTCAATTTTCAAAAAAGGCGATGAATCTCCTAGAAAAATGGATAAAGAGTATAGATAATTCACAGAAGAGAATATAAATGTGGCTAGTAAATAAGTGAAAAGAGCTTAATCTTACATATCAGGGAAATACAAGTACTTTATACCCATCCAACTGGCATAAATGAAACACCAAAATATCCAGTGTTCATGATATGATAAATCAGCAATTTCACAAATGTCATTCGTTGTAGCCTGCCAGAGGGCATCTTAGCAGCAGCTATGAAAACCTTAAATGTAATTCAACACTTATATTTCTAGGAATCCATTCTTTTTTTTTTTTTTTAAGATTTTATTTATTTATTTATTTATTTATTTTAGAGAGAGAGAGAATATGTGCAAGCAGGGGGAGAGGCAGAGGGAGAGAGAATCTCAAGCAGACTCCGCACTGAGCATGGAGCCCGACACAGGGCTCGATCTCATGACCCTGAGATCATGACCTGAGACGAAATCAAGAGTGGGACGCTTAACCGACTGAGCCACCCAGGCACCCCTTTAGGAATCCATTCTGCAAAAATTTTCACCCATGTCCACAAAGACCTATGGACAAAGATGTTCATTGGGCCATTGTTTGTAATTGTGATTATTGGAAATCATGTAAGTGTTCATTAACAGAAACACAAATTATGTTGTGTGAGTGTGTGCATTATGCATGTGTGCACCCATCATGGAGTTCCATGCAACCATCCTAAAGGATGAGGTAGATGTTTGTGCTCTGATAGAAGATGATTTCTAAGTGAAAAAACATCAGTGTTGAGGTATTGGGGCTACTTTCATTCTTCTTGCCAGTGTTTCTTCAGCTCAGGGAAGCTTCCATTGACTATTTCTTTGATTATTTCATTTCCTCCTCTGAGAATCTTATCAGATGAATGTTCAAACTTTGAGGACTGTGTCTCTTAACTTTGCCCTCACATCTGCCACATCTTTGCCTATTTGTGTGCCCTTTTTAATAGAAACCTCAACAGAAGTTACAAGAAGTAACTTGTTCTTCAGTTGTTCCATACTCAATTACTGAGTTTAAAAGAATTTTTAATAGTCAAACTTTTATCTCCATTGTCTTTGTTTCTATTTTCATATCAACCTGATGGTTGTAATGTCCTCTTCAATTCTTTTGGGGATACTAATTGCATTTGCAAATAATAAAGTCTCCTTACATTTGCTTTATTAACTTTGTTTCCTTGGGAGTTGGGTCCAACTACCTGTAGGGCCAGGTACCTATCTTTTGTGATGCTGGCTCTTAAATATTTTGCTTTCCTGCTTCTGTCTGCCCTCAGAATCAAAATTTAAAATAAAAAAAAAATCTAAATTTTGATGATCCAAGAGTTGTCTAGGGTGCGGGGTTATGGGTTCTCTGCATACTTCTGGTGGGAGTATAAATTGATAGCCATTTGGAAGATGATTTGAAAATACCTTTAAAATCTAAATGTGTATAACCTTTTTTTTTTTTAAAGTAGGCTCCATGCCCAGCATGGAGCCCAATGTGGGGTTTAAACTCATAACCCTGAGATAAAGACTTGAGCTGAGATCAAGAGTTGGATGCTTAACCGACAAAGCCACCCAGGCGTCCCTAAATGTGTAAAACCTTTGATTTAATCATTCCTCTTTCAGTTTTGGAACCCTAGAGGAATACTCACCCATGTGCACCGAGATGTTTACTGCAACTTTGTTTGCAGACGTGAAAATAAAATAACCAAATAAATCCACACACAAAATCGGTATTTCCATAGGTACTTACATATGTGAATAGTGCATAAAACACAGTGAAGGTCAAAGAGCAAACTGATACTAGCTGTTATCCCTAGGTAGATACTGAGATTGAGTGATGTTAAGGGAGATTTATTGTTTAAATGTTAATAAGAACATATTAACAAACAAATGGCAGAGGTAGCCGTACCCAGGCTCCCAGGACAGGCACCAGTCTGGCTTGAGCTCAGTGTGTGTGTGGGGGCAGTGGTGTCCCCACAGAGGACGTGATCACAGAGAATATCGTTGGGGATGGAGCAGGACAGCTGGTGTTCAAGAGGCCGAGAGTTCTTTCCCAAAGCCCTGTTCTTACCAGGGAGGGAACTTCCAACTGGACTTAAAGAGACATTTTAATTTATTTATCGGGATACTGGAGAAATATTTCCAAAAATTCTCATCATAATAATTTGTAGAAAGGGGACTCCATGGTCAACCAGCTAGGGCAATGTTCTATGCTATTGTTGGTTTGCAACCCTCTGGGGAGCTTCACTGGTGGGAAATCTGAAACCAGCCACATATGGAGGGCAGGGAGAGATGAAGAAGGAGGCAAGCCACCCCAGGTTGGTAGGTGGCAGGTGTTCTCAACACCACATCACATCTCAAGGCTGCGTGCTTGGAGCAGCCTCTGGGAGCTGGGAAGGCAAGGGGAACCCACGTTCCAAAGACAGGGCAGAGGTGAGGAGTTCCAAGTGCCTGGGTCCAGCTCATAGGTCACCTGGCAGTCATGTCTTTGCAATGACCTTTCCCAGCAACTGTAGACATTAGGATATTAGAGGCTCAGCAACCATAGTTCAGACACCTGTGAACTTAATGCTTCTCAAACTTATTTGACTCTGGGGCCACCCCACATTTTCTCTAGTAATAGCAATTAACATCTTGGAAACCCATTTTAATTAATGTGTGCTTCTTCCCATCCCTTCCCCCCCCACAGTAATGTACATAAATGGGGCAAGTTCAGGAGGTTTGCACAGGTGCTGGGAGAGAGAAGGAAGCGGGGGACAACATGTTGGTGCCCTTAGGTACTGGTCCTTTCCCTAGACCTCTGGACCAGTGTTTAAATCTCCTGAAGAAGCTGTGCCCACTGGGAGCTTAGATTCAAACTCAGACCACTGGGGTACCCAGAGGAATGCAGTTGGGGTCCTGGGGCAGGTGCCCATGCTCTCCAGAGGTACTGGGAGCAGCAGGTGAGGGGATCCCTAGGCTGGGTGCCTTCCTGGGCAGGAGACAAAGACACAGTCTTCTGGAGAAGAGGAGTGTGAAACTCTTCTCCAGCAACACCTGAGTGAGCTGCAGAGAGGCATGGAGGTCTTCATGGCCAGAAGAGCAATGGCAATGAAATATGGGCTGTTACCATGAATGTGAATTCACTGTACCCACTAAGTGGTGTAATTCTGGTTATTTTTTAAAAGGTGGTTGCAGGTCTTTCTGTATTTTAGGGCTATTCTGCCCAACATGGTTGCCACTAGCCACATGTGGTTATTGAGCATCTGAAAAGTGGTTAGTCTGAATTGAGATGTGCTGTACGTGCAAAATATACATCAGATTTAAAATATCTTGTTACATGCCAGAATTAAAATATCTCATTAATAATTTTAAATCGGGTAAATGTTGAAATGATAACATTTTGGATATATTAGGTTAAATAGAGAATATTAAAATTAATCCTACCTGTTTCTTTTTAAAAAGATTTTATTTATTTATTTATTTATTTATTTATTTATTTATTTAGAGCGGGAGAGGGGTGGGGGGGGGCGACAGGGAGGAGCAGAGGGCGAGGGAGAGAGAATCCCAAGCAGACTCCGTGCTGAGCATGGAGCCCAAAGCAGGGCTCAATCTCATGACCCTAAGATCATGACCTGAGCCAAAATCGAGAGTCGGGTGCTTAACCGACTGAGCCACCCAGGCACCCCTGTTTTAAGTGTAACTACTGGAAATTCAGTGGAAGCCAGCCAGAGAGAAAACAAGTTTTTGCCCTTTGGTTTGAGAAAACGTTTTTGGACCCAGACCTGGGGAAGACTCTGAGGCAAATGGGAGGTCAACTGCTTTGTATAAGAAGGTAGAAGAAAAGGAAAGTAACAGAGTGGGACCAGGACAGGTGAGTATGGCCCGGGGCCAGGTCTCAGAGGAGAAGAAATGGAGGCAGCCTGGGAGGGAGGCCCAGGAACACAGCTGTAGCCAGAGACCAGGGAGACAGATGGCCAAGAAAAGGCTCCCTTAGTCCCTGAGGCAAGGCTAGCCGTGAGTTTTGCCAGCTGTGGGGTCCGTTTGTAAGTTATAAAGTCCTATGCCATAGGACTCCTCTGCTGTCTCCACATCCCAAGGACAGACTGCGTGGGGCTGGGGGGAGCTGTGTCCATGCTGGGGCAAAGCAGGGCCAGGTGAGGATAGTGATGTACAAAGCAATGGCCTGACAGCCAGAGGTGAGGAGGGAAGGTGAAGAGCAAAGGTAGAGACTGAAAGGTCAGGCCACCGTGAGGACAGTGTGACACCCAGAAATCCTTGTAAGTGTCCACCAGAGCCTTGGACCCCTGGCAGGGACGTGCAAGGCAGCTGAGCGGTTCATTTGGGTTTTGAAAGGAAGGATCAGCCCAGGGGGCTGGCCAATTCGAGGATGTTGTAGTGTCCTCAGGCGTGCTGGGCAGTGGGGGTCAGGGAAGTCTGGCGGCAGGTCTGGCTGGATAGGTGAGGACATGCAACAGAGCAGGGTTAAAATCCACACTAGTGAATCACGGGGAAAGGTCTCGAGGATGCGCTGTTGGGTGATGGAGCAGCATGGTGTGCTCGCAGGTGGGAAGCGCCTTCTCCACGTGCCCCTCCTGAGACACCCACTGCCTTCTCAGCCTGCTCTCCATCTCAGGAGGCTGGCCGGCGAAGTTGACGTATGCCAGCCTCCTTGCCCCACGACTTCGGGCAGGGACTGGCCAGTGGGGGTCTTGCTGAAGGTCCAGAGGGCGGGAGGGAGTGAGGGGGAGGTACTGAGCTCCTGGTCCTTCCCTGCAGTGCTTCAGGCAGGCTGTCCCTCGACCTTGAGCCCCCTCCACAAGGTTCTCCCTTTCTCTCTCTCACCGGCTTCCAACATCTACTCCTTCCCCTCATCCCTGCTGCTAGGGCTCCCCAGGGTCACCAGGCCTGGGCTACTGCACGTTCCTCCTGTTTCCAGTCTGCCCTTTGCTTCCGACAGAGCCCCTGGCAGATCTATAGGACGTACATAGGCTAACTTTTGTGCATGTAAGGGAGGAGGCAGAGTGAAAATACATATTCGAATTTGCATAAAAGTACTAGATTGCACTTACATGTGGAATCTTAAAAACAAAACAAACAAACAGAAACAAAACAAACAAACAGAAACAAAATCACAAATGCAGGAAACAAATCCGTGGTTGCCAGAGGAACGGCGGGGGGGGCGGGATGGGTAAAATAGGTGCAGGGGATTAGGAGGTACAGACTTGCAGTTATTTAACAAGAAAGAAACCAGTGGAAGTAGCTTACTGTAAGGGGGGACAGTGGGAGGAAACAGTGAGCTAGTGCAGAGGTGGAGTAAAATTTCTCATTCTGTCTCATTTTTATTATTTTGCTTTTGAACCATGTGAATTATTTATCCATCAGACAAAAGTAAACTGGAAAGAATCTGCTCCACCCCAAGTCAGATTATACGGGGGAGTCAGTTTAATTCCGCCTAGACCTTTCACTGAGGAAACTCCAAATCTTGAGCTGGAAAAGCCAGGGCACGGAGGGAAGTGCCCTGAAGTTTCTCTGAGTTGGCTCCGTGGAGCACCCCACCTGCCACGCTCCCTCCTCCTGTCCTTCTAGGGCTCTGGCCGTAACCACCAGTATCCAGGAGAGAGAGCAAAACCAACTTACACAAGAAAGCCGATCAGGAAAACAAGGGAACCCCGAAAAGCAGCATCTCTGGAGGGACAGCGTTCGTGCTGCTCACTCCAACCTTAAGCGGTGCTGCTCAGTCTGTGGGTTTTGCTATTGGAAACTTCCAGAAGGCCTGGTAAGATCCATTCCTTTGGCTGGCTTGCCATGTGAAATGTCCCAGGCACGTGCCCTGAGCTTGGAGAATGTTCAGCCCCTTCCTTACTGAACCTTCTCCCCCGCCCTCCAGTTTTTGGTAAGTGTGTTATCTGGGCCTCCTATGACAGGGACACAGTCGCAAAGCTCAAGCCACACCTGGAGAGGCGCCTCCCGCAACCTTGGACCTCAGCCTCACACACAGGGAACTTTGACCTTTGCTATTTCTCTGCTTTGTGGAATAATCAGAGGAACCGACTTGGGAACAGAGCTCTCATTCACAAAGCTTAGTGCTCATGCCTTATTAATCCTCCGAGTCATCATTACGAGGCAGGGAGAGGCCAAATGCTATTATAGCCTTTTAGCCAGAACAGAAGGGTAATGACCTGCCTTGTGTCATGCATGAGTCATGAGCAGAGTGGGGTCTAAACCCTGCTCTCTGGACCCTGGGCAACCCTCTCTCCTGGCCCTCAGCAGTGGGAGGAGGGAAAGCACACATGTGTACACAGCTCTGGAAGGTGCTCTTCACTTCTTTTCCAGGCCTCCCTGCTTGTTGTGGGAAGGTAGATGGAAGATGCACAGATGGGCCTAGCAGTTACCTGAGCAGTGTGACCTTAAGTTCAAGGTCAAAGATCTTCTCCCATAGACGCACAGCTGCCCGAATAGTTATCACTCGTCCCCCTTTGGGGGTGGGGCACCATTCATGGCAGCATTGCCCAAAGTGAGCTCCAGGTCCAAGACAATTAGGAAACACTGGACAAGGGACAGTCCGTGCCTCCCTGAAGGATCTTCCCCTGGGCTGTGGTAAAACATGACCTCGCTCTGGTACTGTCAGTCCAGGCTGGTTCATCAGTCAGGCCGAATCTGGGGCAGAGACCAGGCCAGGTCAGTTCTCTTTGGGCAGGAGGGCATCACAGAGGGGGGGGGGGTCCCTGAGGAGGTGGGGCCACCCTTCTCAGAGGCAGACCGAGGGCAGAAGGAAACCATGTCTGAGGTGAAGGCTGTGGGGAGAGACAAACAGGAGGCAGGGCCTTCAGAAGGGTGCCGGAGAGCGCTAAGGACCAACTGATTCAGGCTCGCATTTAGCTTGGGGTAAAAGGCATACCCCCAGTCTCACCCCCAGTCTCTTCCATGTGCTACCCCTTTTCCCAGTGCCGGGATAAATCATTTTCATGTGTTTTCACAGTTTCCAGATGGAAACATGACACTAGAGAGGTAAACTGCCCAAGTCTGCACAGCCAGGAAATGGTCGAACTGGAATTTGAACCCCTGTCTGGCTGGAGCCGAAATGTTCCCACCACTCCCCAGAACATGCCGCCACATTTACCCCCAGATCTGAGCAAGCTGTGGGGAGGGAGAGAGAGAGGGGCAAAGTGGACGAGCTCAGAGGTGGAGAGGAAACGGTGAGGGTGAGGTGGAGACCGGGAAATCCTGCGGGTGTGCACCGAGCGCCGTCAGCTATTTTAATGTCAAGGCCAGGATGCTGCCTGAAAGAATGGCAAAGGAAAAGGTGTTTGCTTCTGCAGTTGGCCTTTAAAATAGATTTTTGTTCACCAGTTGGAGCCCTGGTAAACATCTGGATCTTCCTGAATTAAGCCTTTGACATTTAAGAAAATAATTTCAGGTAACAAAGCAAATAGGCTTCAGGCTCTGTAGCCAGAAATCCCCTGCCCTCTGAGATACCAGGCTGTTCCTGCTTCCTTGGTGCCTGCATTTAATGAACTTGCTGGAAGATGCTCCAGAGATGAGTTGGCCATCCCGGTAAAGCATGGCTGAACCGTGATGCAGGAGGAAGGCAGGGCCTGCAGGAGCTGCTGATCACATATCGGGCAGGGCCTACAGACAAGGTACCTGGATGGTTGGCCTTGTTTGACTCTTCTGCATTCCCTGTGAGCTCCCTCTGCAAGGGGGCCGTGGAAATCTCTGGAGCTGTGTCCACTCTGCGGTGTAGGACTCCCACCCCTTCTCCAAAGTTCCATAGGAAAAGTTGCCATGCAAGTCAAGCTGGAAATGCCCACCAGTTGCAGTGACGGTCATTCCCAGCTCTGCCATGTCAGGTGACCTTGAGCCAGTTACTTCACTGTGTTTCTGTTTTCTCATCTGGAAAATTTGAGTGTTATAATAACATGACTTACCTCATGGGATCTTTGGGGAGATGTGCAAGGCCCTTGGAACAGTCCTGGGGCACCGAGCGCCCTGGGAGCGTGCTGGTATTACTTGTTCTGGCGAGCCTGTGGGCATCACATGGTGCAGGGGGTGGGAGGATTTATTGCACACCTTCTATGTGTCAGAGAGTTTCCACAGATGATCTCCTTCAAAGCCTCCCCACGATCCTGTAAGAAAGAGGTTATCACCAAAGTTTACAGATAAGGACTCAGATAAATCACTTTGCCTAAGGTCACAGAATTTGGGGACTAGGAATCAGGGTTTGAACACACATCAGTCTGGCTCCAAGCTGAATTATGCCACACCTCCTCCCTGAAGCCCACCAGGCCTGAATTCTCATTCCCGACACTGGACTAGGATACTAATGAAACCATAGCCCTGGAGGCAGGAGCTGGGAACCCAGGCCATGATCACTCAGCCCCTCTGCCCATCATGGATGGGCCTTTTCGGTCATTCCCAATTCCAATTTGAGGGCCCAGTGGGGAGTGGCCAGGAAGAGACACTGAGGGAACAGAAAAGTGAGAACAAACTAGAAGAGGAGTTGGGATCCTTGGGGCCACGAGGCAGCACATACCAGCAGAGATGGTTCTATCTGTCCTCCCTGGCTCTGGACCACCTCCTAGAAGAGCAGGCCCCAGGCACAGTGACGGGCGAGAGGCGAGCACGTGGGGAAGCAGGAGGGTGACTGAACGCCAAGCCCCTGCCGCCCTACAGCTGTGATCTCATTTAATCTCCACAGTAACCCTATGGGGTGATGATTAGTGTGCACTTTATAGACCAGGCAGCTCAAGCCCATTAAAGTTAAACGAGTTGCTCAAAGTCACCCAACAGAAACAGTGATGCTGTTCATACAATAGATAGTATGTAATGTGCAACAGCGGAGGCTGGGCCCCTCCCTGTGGCTAGAGCTTAGTAACGCCCCAGCCCGAGGGCTAAGGAAACGGAGGCAGGGCTAGGATTCCAGGAGGACAAGGACTGGGCAGCACAGGAAGGAGGGAGACAGAAGAGCTAAGGAAGTGGAGGCAGGGCAGAAGGCAGTTAGGGAGACTGGGAATGCAGAGCCCCACCTGGGCTGGGTCGGCTAGGCCAGTGCGTGAGAGCCCACTGGCGCCTAGAGCAGACGGGGGCCAAACTCGCTGCCTCCTTGCAAAGCACCAGTACAGACCTATTTACCAGCTTTTGAATGGCAGCCTTACTTTAGCCTTCCCCCAGGGGCTCAGAGGTGGGAAAGCTCAGGAGGGAAACAGAAGTTGTAGAAGTTTCCCAGACATGGGAGGGGGAGAGGAAGCAGCCTGGTGCAGAGTCGATTGGATCAGATCAAACCCAGGAGGGAACCTGCAAATGTTGGCTCAAGTGATGAGCAGGCCGCAGGGACTGGGGTCATCCTCCACAAGCGCCCATCTTGGGCCTCCTCTCTGGCCCCAAAGCTAGGTCCCCGCTGTACATCCCCTCAGGGCTCCCGTATTTCCCTCCAGCTCACGTTTCTAGAATAGCCCAATTCTGCAGGGACCCTCCACCCCTCTCAGCTGTGGGGCCCTGTAGGCCCCAATAGGCCAGTCTCGCCCTCCTGGGTGCCTGGGTCATATCCTGGAGAGAGTCCTTGTGATTGGCTCCACTTTCATGACCCGTACACCTCATGGGTCAGCCACCAATGGTGGGTGGAGCTCCCCTGGGTCACCCCCACCCGGCCGGTGTCTTCCCTGGGGATCATCCCGACACACTGACAGGCATCCTGCTGACAAGTCTGGTCACACTGCAGGAGCTGGGCAAGGTTCGGGCTGGGCACTCACATCCCCAGTCCAGGCAAAGGGGTGGCAGGTGGCTTCACTCACTGAGAATGCGGCTCAGGAATCCTGCCAGGCCCCCGGTGGCTCCTCATCAGAGGACCCTTGGCCATGTAGACAGGACTTTTTTGGTCCTCACAGTTTTCTTGCTTGTCCTTAGGTAGAAGTGATAAAAATGCCCCTTAAGAAACTTCGCACGAACCAAGTTGTACTCTAAGGCTTTCAAAAGAAAGAACAAGGGTAAAGAGGCTTGTGGGCTGCAGAGTTCCCGGTTTATAATAGCAATGCCATTTGCTTGCAATAGGAATGTCAATAACACAGATCTCCCGAGGAGCTGAAAGAGATGAACGCAAACCACACCATGGCTAAGGAGACCTTGAGGTTTGCAGTCCGTCAGGCCGTTCCAGGATCGCCTAATAATGGCCGCACAGCCCCCAACCTCAAGCAGAAGAGCAAGCCTGTGAGGGCCCGGCACCCCAACATGCTGACTGGTCTCTGCAGCCCCCGGGGCGGGCCACCCAGCAGCCCGCTGTGGCAGCACCGTGCACGCAGCGCGTCCCCGTCTCCAGCTCCCCCTGAGAAGGAGCTGTCCCCACCTGGTTAACCGCTGCCCCCAGCGCCCAGCACTGGACTGGGGACAGAACAGGTCCTCGGGAACACTTGCTAAGTCTGTGGCAGCCCTGTCACCAACCCCACAGTGCCTGGGGGCACGTGCTGGGGAAGTTCATTGAAAAGACATGAGTGCCGGTTGACCCGTGAGCCGGACCCAGGCGACCAGAGGCTCCTCACCCCCAGCCCTGTCCTTGGGATGTGGGAATGAGGCTTGCCTTTCCCGCTCCCAGAGGCTGCTCCAAGGACAAGGTCTGGAGATGGTGATGTGGTGTTGAGAACACCTGCGCGATATCCCTGTCTGAACCCACTTAAGGCCTCTCTCTTTATAAACTTTTAAGATGTGGCGGGCAGGTGCAGGGATCCGCGTGTCTTGCTGCCGCCCAAGACGAGCCTCTTAGGTAAGTTCCCTTTGCTATTAAACGGGCCACCTACCCAGCTGGAGGGGCCAGCCTCTTTCTTCCATCTCTCCCTGCCCTCCGCACTCAGGGGCCAGCTCGGATTTCCCCCAGGGAGGGTTGCCGACGGCCCATCCCAGGTACACCATTGCAGGCTGTGTGACCATCACTTCTCCGTGCCTCGGTCTCCTCATGGGGGTAATAATAGTCCTTGGCCCATAGGGTGGCTGTGAGGTGGAAGAAACTGCTCAGAGATGAGGTAACAGGGCTCCTCTGTCTTTTTTCTATTCTGTCAGCTGTCTCTGTGGTCTGAGCCTGGTCCGTCCCTCCTGGGAGAGCGAGTGTCCGTGTTCTCCCCGGAGAGGTCAGGGAACTTGCCCGCGCCCCTGCAGGGAGGGGTGCCAGCCCCAGGATCTGAACAGATGCCTGTTTCACTCCTTACCCTCCACCATGCTCTGGGAGGCCTGGGAGAGGTAAGACCTCCTCTCCTCGCAGAGCCCACCTCCCTGTTCTGGAGGGCCACCTTCCCTGGGCACAGTGGGACCCTCCCTCCTTCTATCCCTGAGAAACTGGAAACCCTTCAGCAGCTTCTTGTCTCCGCACCAGAAAGACTTTCCAGCAACCAGGAGCACTGGCTTCTTTCATGGGGCTGTGTGCGTTCATGTTTTCTTTGGAGGTGCTTCGTGGAAAATATTAGCCCACGAACTACATAGCCATTCAGAGATGCGATCCAAGGAGGCAAAAGTGTTCCAGAAATCGCTGAGAGTGAAAATGGCCCACAGACGTCCAGGTTCCAGGCCCAGATCTGGGAACAGTGCAGGGCCACGTCTGTACTTGAGCCCACAGATGGCTGTTCTGGTAGCAGGTCATCTGGGAGAATGTCATGACAAACAAAGGCAGAAGATACTGCTCTTCCGATTTTAGATCTGCTCAGGGACGGAGAAGGAGCATGGCTGGGGGTGGGGGAGGGAGCAGGAACCAGGATGTTCACCTCCACCAACTGGGAGAGGCCCCTGCACCCCCTTGAAAATGCATTTGCCCTCGTCACGTACAGAAGGCCCAGACCTAACACCCCTTCCCATTCGTTCCCATCAGCTCGCGTGCAGGAGCTGAAGTTCTGTCTCGGCCGCCCCATGCACGGCTCCACGGGGCTCGCAGGGAAGGCAGTGCAGGGGCTTACAGCCCGCAGCCTGCTTTTTGTCCTTGGCACGCTGTCGGCGGTACCTGCTGCATGGTTTTGCAAAATACAACCAAAGTGTTAAAAACATGCCTACCTTTTAACCCAGCAATTCCAAATGCAGAGATTTAGCTTAAGGACATAATCAAGCACATGAAACAATTTAGCTACAAGAGGGTTCGGATGATTGGTTTGTTTTTGGTTTTGTTTTTTACTTTTTACTTGTTTTTAATAGTAGCAAAGGATTGGAAACGAGCCAGATGAGCAAGAAGAGGGGGCTGGTTACCAAAAGAGGAGTGTATTACACAATGGAGTGGTATTTGGTCATCACAATGATTCTGTAAAAGTGTCTTTACTGGAAGAGGAGTCTTGATGTATTATTAAGGGAAAGGAATTATAAAATACGCTGTGATCATATGTACACTAGGATCCCATTTGTGCACACGTGTATGTGCACACACACACACACACACACCTCTCTGCATATGGAAGTCTACACATGACCCCAGGGTTTGGTTTTTCATTATCTTGACAAGGCCTGTGCCGGGCCCCCTTGTTCATCCCTGGAAGAGTGAATCATCACTTCCAAGGGACCTAAAGGGGCCTTTCAGAAGGTGTGTGTTGGTGGGGGGTTGGGAGTGGTGATAGCTCAGGCCGAAGATGCTTCCATCCACGTGGAGGCGGTGGCCCTGCTATGACAGGATTCTCTCCATCCCTCCAGCTCCCCATCCTTGTCACCCTCCCTGGAGGGAGGGGCTTAATCTGATCAAGAGTTTGGAAGGAGAAATTGGACAGGAATAGCCCAAACCCTCTTGGGTCTCTCTACTTCCCTATGTTGTAGATCTCACAAGATAGGCATCTTGGTCCACCTTTGCCAGGACTAGGTGAGTTAGATGCCTAATTCTGGGATTCAGAATGTGGAAGGACATGTAGTCTCTTTGTCCAACATCAGCTTTATCGGGACAAGTGACCTTCTGGTCTCCATCTGCCTTACTATTCCTTTGTTTAATTTCTCAATGGGTTTGGGACTCAAGTGAGGACATGAGAAAGGGGATGTTATTCGCGGGGCCCACTCAAACATCTCAACATTCTGGGCCCACTTTTGGAAGCGAGAGAGTGGAACCAACTCCTTTTGTTCAAGGGTTGAGAAGCTAAGCTGTCTGATTGCTGGGGGCTTATCCCTGGAGGAAAAGGCAGCTGGGACTGGACATCAGAAGGATTTGGACTATAAGCTCCAAGAGCATAGGGACCCATGTGGGGCGGGCTGTGTGTGGGACCGAGGGACCCTAAGTTTAGGGTGGCCTTGATGGCATGGTATGGAGGGATTAGGGTCACTGTCTGCCCTTGGGCAAGGAGTGAGGTTATCGCGAGGCCCTGCTCAGCCCCCTCTCTGTGGCCACAGCGGTGCGGTGTTCCCCATGACGTGGTGTGGGCACTAAAGACAAGTGGAGAAGTAGCTGTAGTGGAATATTAGGGGTCACCGCAGACCCTTTCTGTGTAAACCCAGCATCTGTTCCTGGGCTGTGCAGGGATCTGGGGTGCCCCAGGAGGGAGGTGAGGCTCTTCCTGCTAATCTAAGGCCTGCTCCTAAACTTGCCTCTGTCTACAGGGACTTCCTTAATGACCCTATGGCTTTAAATACTAACATTTTGCTTTTGAAACTCAAATTTATGTCTCTAGCCCCAGTCTCTCCCCAAAACCCCAGGCTGGCCTCCTTGACATCCCATGTGGGTATTATTATCTCCAACTTAACATTTTAAAACCAGCTTCTGACCCATCTCCCCAACCAGTCCTCCCGCAGCCTCCCCATCTCTCCATTCTCTGGCTGCCTTGGGGCAATCTTGGAGTCACCTTGACCTTCTCTCCCATCTCACGGTTCCACTAGGAAACCCCTTCAGTTCTACCTTCAAATACATCAAGCCACCACCTCCGATATCCTCCTGGTTATTTAACCATTGTCTCTCACTTGGATTGTTGTAATAGCCTCAAGACAGGTCCCCTGCTCCTACTTTTGCCCATCTGCAGTTTGTTGTCAATGTTAAACCTTTTTTGCCCAACTGCTCTGCTCGAATCTTCCGGTAGTGTCCCATCTCACTCAGAGAACGGCCCGATCCCTTCACTGGCCCCAAGGCCCCACCCAGTCCGGATCCATGACCTCCCTATCTCGCCTCCCACGTCCTATTCACACTGACACACTCTCTCTTCCAGGCACACTGACCTCCTCTGTCCCTAAGTCATGCCAGGTACCCTTCTGCCTCAGGGCTTTTGCACATGCTGTTTCTGCTTCTGGAACACTCTTCCCCACCTCTCCAGATGGCTCAGTCCTTCAGGTTGTTGCTTTCGGGCTTTCTCTGATCACCCCACTGAAAATTTCAGCCTGCCTGACACTCCCAAAGCCCTTCCCCTACTGTGATATTTCCATTGCACTTATCCCCAGCTGTCATACTATTTTTCTTATTCATTTGTTTCTTGTCTGTCTTCCCTGACCAGAATGTCCTTTGGGCAATGGCAGAGCTTTTTGTTCTCTATCACTGCTGTTTCCCCAGCACCCAGAAGAGTGCTTGGCACATAATAAGTGTTCAATAAATAGCTGTTGAATGAGTGAATGGATCAAAAGTTGGGTGACTGATAGTTTTAATTGAATTTGGAAAAATAAAAGAAGAATGACCTACTGTGCACAAAAATGTCATGGAGAAATTCACACCAAGCACACATAGGAAAAATCAGGCTGTATTTACACTAAAATGTTATAGTGGTTTTCCCTTTGGGGGGGGGCAGGGAGCTGCAGATGACATTCTTTCTCTCTCTCTGTTTTTATCTAAACATTATTTCTAATTAATCTACAATATATTGTTTCTGTAATGAAGTAAAAGTAGAGGAGTAATTTTTTTTTTTTTAAACGGTGCTTGCTATCAGGGAAATACAAATCAAAACCACAGTGAGATACCAACTTACACCAGTCAGAAAGATTAAAATTAACAAGATAGGAAACAAATGTTGGTGAGGGGATGTGGAGAAAGGGGAACCCTCTTACACTGTTGGTTAAAAATAGAGCTACCCTACGACCCAGCAATTGCACTACTAGGTATTTACCCCAAAGATACAAATGTAATGATCCAAAGGGGCACCTGCATCCCAATGTTCATAGCAGCAATGTCCACAATAATCAAACTGTGGAAAGAGCCCAGATGTCCCTTGACAGATGAATGGATAAAGAAGATGTGGTTCATATATACAATGGAATATTACTTAGCCATCAGAAAGGATGAATATTTACCATTTACATCGACGTGGATGGAACTGGAGGGGATTATACTGAGTGAAATAAGTCAATCAGAGAAAGACAATTATCATATGGTTTCATTCATATGTGGAATATAAGAAACAGCACAGAGGACCACAGGGGAAGGGAGGGAAAACTGAAGGGGAAGTCATCAGAGAGGGAGAAAAACCATGAGAGACTCTTGACTCTCAGAAACAAACTGAGGGTTGCTGGAGGGGAGGTGAGTTGGGGGGGGAGGTGGTCACTGGGTGATGGACATGGAGGAGGGCACATGATGTGATGAGCACTGGGTGTTATATGCAACTGATGAATTATTGAACTCTACCTCTGGAACTAATGATGTACTATATGTTGGCTAACTGAATTTGAATAAAAAACTTTAAAAAACCTGGTGCTTGCTATAAGTTATAAGACGTCCAGAGGTGAAGATTGTCTGTAGACGTCTGGGCATTTCTAAATCTCTCAAATAGAGACTCTCCCTAGCCTAAGATGCTCCACGTCTGGCAGGACTGCTAGCTCTCTACCCATCAGGTGTTCTTTGTTCATACCAGCTGAACAGCTTCTGACTATACCCAAGAAAGGCTGGTGCATCAGTAAACCTGCTGTCATCGAGAAAGGAAGTCACACACTCAACCAATGGCCACCTTGCTTGGTATCCTGGCTAGCGTGGCCCCTTGAGTAAACCATCGTAAGTTTCACGGAGCTCTGTGGCTGACAGAGCATTTTCACGTGAATCCTGTTCCTGTATCCTTGCAACAGCTTCCTATGTTACCTGTCATTCCCTTCCCCAGGGAGGCTGGGGTGGGGGGTTCAGCACTTTGGCCAAGATCCCACAGCTGGCTTCTCCCACAAACAGCCAGGAAGGAACAAGGAGTTAGTCAGAAGGCTTTCCTGAGGGCAGCAGCGTCTGGGCTGATGACAGCTAATGACAGCTAAGCCCTTGGAGTGCTTAGAGCAAACGGAGGTGAAGAACGGCAGTAGCGGTCTGTCTAGGAAAGGAGATGCAATGCCTCTCTTATCTCAGCAGTATGAGAGTGCCTCTCAGGGAGGGAAAAAAGACCTTAATAAATGTTTGGGGTAGAGTGCCAGGTCTTGAGGGGAAGCTACTCTGCCATACAAAACAACGTGAGAACTATTTTTCAGCCCCCAGGAGAGTCTGAGAGAGGATAAAGGAAAGGGGGGGAGGGGAAGGTGGAGGGGGTGGGCGGGAGTGGGGGAGGTCAGTGTGGGGCGGCCAGAGGCTCAAGGATCAGAGACGCTCTTCTGTTGGTTTGAGGTTGTGTTGCTGTGACTGAATGTGCTCTTGTCTCCCCTCCCAGCCCTTTTGCTCCTGACATAGTTGGCAAATTCTGCTCTGCTCATAAACATTTCATATCAGAAGGATTCGTGATGTACTTGACAGAAGGCGTGCAGGTAACAGCCCAGAAGAAGGGCCACACACACACACACACACACACGCAAGCGGGAGCCAGGGTGGGGCGGGGCAGGAGGGGACACAAGGGGACACAAGCACATGAGCCCTATAAGGGCATACAGAAGTCTTGGGGAGAGCTTTAGGTTCCTAAAGACCACGAATCTGATGGCTCAAGTCAACTCTACCCGGATCTCCATGAGGTGGAAAGAGGTCCGGGGGTGTGGGGCTAATATCTGTGTTACATCTACAAGGAAAGTATAAGGGTTGGCATTTAGGGCAAATTTATTTTCCCCTCTAAACAATTTCCCTTGTTTGAGTCAAAAAGCTAGAATTACTAAGTGCAAAGAACAACACACTCGTTCCCTGCCCCATTTCCTGCCTTACTTGGGAACAAGGCTTAATGGATCCTTTTCTTTTATAGGCAATGTTACCCGCTGAGTCATATAGAAACTCTAATCTTTTCTCACTGGCGCAGGTTTTCAGATATCAAAGAACTTGAAGAATGCACACAAATAAGTAGCATTTGGGTTTATCCATCAGTCCTCTATGAGTTTAGTCAGCATAGATCAGTTTTCCTGTTTGCTCCGTTTGTTCCCATAGACTGGCAGCCGCCAGCGCTGGACAGAAGCTGGGATTTATCACTGTAATCCTTTTCCTCTTCCCAGGGCTGGGCTGGGGCACGAGGTCACACAGAGCTCTGATCATAGCAGAAGGAATTGACAAGGTTCAGCCTCACAACTGGAAGCATTTCCAGGATGCAAGAACAGAGGCATCCTCCCCTCTCCTTTCTCATTTTGTCCTCTTCTTGTCATCACCCCCCTCCAAGGAGCATGTCGGAGTGCCTGTGCCTAGAACAGTCAGGATCTCCACTCCAGGAAGTGCTCTGGGACCATAATGGGGACAATCGTGACGCAACTTTATGCCCTACCTAATGCAGTCATAGTCATTACCTGATGCCACCCTACAACAAGTGTGGATTAGCAAGGAAGTCCTTGCCATCCCTCGGTGCAGTGAGGGCTGCAGGATCAGAGAGGGTTGGGACTTGGCCAAGATCACCAAGTGAGTGACAGAGTCAGGAGTTGGACCCAGATTCGTGGTTAGTGTAAGGGCCTTTCAAGTTTGGTTTTTTCTCTTTATTATCAGACTCTTGGCTCCGTGGATGCTCCAAACGCTGCTTGTTCTCCCTTTACCCCTGATATTGAGCTCTTTCTGCTCTGCCCCCCCCATCTTGCTCAGTGCCCAAGGGGCTGGCTTTGTTGACATCATGCGTTGGTGCCACGCTGGTTGGCTTCCTGGTGGTTGTGTTCTGCAGCCCCAGCCCTCCTCTAAGGCTCCAGCCCCCCCAGGCTCTGCTACACCGATTCCTGCTCTCATCCCCCCAGAGGCTGCCTGCTGCCCCCTGTGGCTGGTCTCTGGGGGCCTCACCCTCCCCAGGGGTGGTTCCCTAACCCTGCAACCCCCCTTCCCCCACCGATGTGTCCTTTCCTTAAATTGTTCTTCACTGCACCATTTTGAGGGGACCCCGTGGTCCTGTGGGGCCCCTGGCATGTCACATGGATAAAATGGGGCTGCCCTCAGGTGCCCTCGACCCCTTTGGCGGCCCCTGGGACACAGCCGAAGAATCTCAGAGTCCCAGAGGCACAGTTTGAGCCCTGACCTACACACCAGGCCATGAAGACCCCCCTCCGCTGTGCTGGGGTGTCTGACAGCTGTGGGTCCCCCGTTCAGTGCGGCCCGAAGGGGTTTGCGGCCTGCGTCCTTCCCTCCCTCGCACACAGGTGCCAGCGAGCCTTGGCTCCTGGAGCTCTGGGCTGTGCCCCACAGTCCCAGTGACGCCTGATCCCCGGGCCCCGGTCCCTTCCCCCGGCCGACTTTGCCCCCTGCACGGCATCTGGGAGGGGCCCTGTCGTGGAACAGCTGTCAGGAGGCTGCCCGACGGCCCAGTCCTCGCCAGGGCAGCTTCAGTGTGAGCGCCCCCACGGCAGCCGCCCCGCCATGTTCACTCCTCGAGTAGGGGGTCTGGGGCCCATCGCCCCGGCCCAGCGCCGGCACCAGAGAACACAGGGCTCCACCACCCCCGCCTCCCTCCAAGGGGCTTGGAAACCTGCTCCACTGCGTAGAAACCGCGGATTCAGCCACCTGTCCCTGACTTCAGCAGGGATCACCAGGGCTCTGGGTGTGTTCACATACATGCACACTCCCAAGCGGAGGCAGGGGAGCCAGGGGCGGCCCTGAGCAGGTACAAAGCGTCTTCCTCAGAGTCCTGTTCCCCCTCCTGTAGGGCAGGAGCCTAAAGCGTCTCCGGATGGGGTGCTCAGAGCCGAGGACTGCAGGGAAGCTGGCCCCCCACCCCGGCCAATGGTGCCTGCTTTGCTTCCATCCTGGTCGGCACAGAAAGGGGTGGCCCGAGGGCAGGTGCCGGAAGGGGGGAGTTCCCTCGAGAAGGGGCACCCTCCGAACAGCCGATGCCTGTCTCCCACTCTTTTTCCAAGCGGCACTTCTCAGAACAAATCCACAAACTGGCATGCGACTCTGACCATCTGTCTCCAGTGATTTTGATTCCCATCAATCAGGCACCTTTATTCATTAATAACAATTTTTAAAAAGTGTTCGAATGTCCATTCCCACATTTACTCACTCAGCATCGAACTGCTGGCTATTATGAGGCCCGTGGGAGAGGCGGTGGGGCAGAGACCGAGGAAAACAAGCTTCCCTGCACACCAAAACCCACAGGCTCGTGGACGGCAGAGAGCGGGGTGCCGGCAGATGGGAGGGGCTCTGATCAGCTGTGT
>NW_022589713.1:51043092-51126845 GCF_004348235.1 Phoca vitulina
CCCTCCCAACCACCAGGAACCCCCCACAATCGGAGGCAGGGAGGAAGCAGCCCTCACCACAAGACAAGGAACAGAACTAGGGTGACGGGCCAGAATCATGTCAGATGTTTCCCTGGAGAGGAGAAAAGGCCACAGATGATAATAAAATGGTGCTTGCTGCCATGACAACTGCAGTCATTCAGCCACAATACCAACAGTTTAGGGGCAACAAAAATCAATCAAACGTTTATTTCCCCAGCACAACCAGCATCCCTAAGGAGATGGAAGCCAAGAAGGAGATGTCTTGGGTCCTCCACCTGTCACCTGCCCGAGAACTAGAGTATGGAGCAGGGGTTGGCCCTCCTTTCCCCGATCTACCATCAGTCGTGACATCATTTTCAGCCGTGCCCTGTATCTAACTCTTCACCCGTGTCAACTGGGTTGACTACGGCGGTTGGGAGTCTACAGGGAGCCCAGGTGAGGAGGCCTGGCCCTAAGCTGGGGGGAGTGGCCCTGTCTCTAGCCAGGGCCTGCAGGGCTGGGTGGCTCAGTGCAAACCATGTTTGTGGACGGGAGGGAGGGAGGCAGAACCCCACAGAACTCAGCAGGAAGCAGCATCATTGTTAAGAACAAAGCCTAAAACCAACAGGAGACTAAAAATGATTAGCCAGGCCCTATTCTGGCTGTAGCCAAAATCACACAGATTTATCAAGTCCAGCTAAGGAAAGGCCATGAGGGGGTCATTTACATTGCTGTCCTGGGTAGTCTGTGACTGTGGACATGAGTGTTCTGTAACAGATCTCCTCAAGCCACGCTGTGAGCTATGCCAGTCACAAGGCCACAGGTGGGGTGTTTCTGAGGGAACGGTGACTTCTGTCTCCAGGGAAGGCGCCACCTGCTCCGAGAGCGAGGCAGCACATGAGGGCCCTGGACGTTTGCTCTCTCTTTTATTCTGCATCGTTAGGATGCCAGGCAAGGCTGAGTGGAGGTGTGAATCAGTGCTCTCTTCCTGCCGTATTCCTCCCACCTCCCCAGGCATTGTGTGACTGACTTTCAAGGGTCTCTGCACTTAAACATATTGTCACCTGCCAGAAATCTCAACATGTGCGAGATCTTGCTGGAAGCACGGAAGCACGGCCCAGTGTGTGTGTGGCTGTCATAAGGAAACTCCTATAAGAGAATCCACCTGTGCCAGGGCATCTGAGAAGGGGGAGGAGGTGGTTAGAGATCGCGCCACCACCGCCCATCCCATTAAATAAGATGAGTGGTTCAGAGCCGGATGGGCATTTGTGAATCCCATTCCTCTATTGGCTACAGGAAGCTTGATTTGCGTGTGGATCAAAGAAAAGCTACTTATCGCTACTGGAAATTTCCTTCTAATTCACTGGCATTGTTCCACAGGGCGAGAGGAAGCAAAGGCTAGATTCACTCACAGACGGGAGCCTCAAAGCCAAAACATCAAGGGAACAGCTCAAAACGTCAAAAAACAGCCTGACCTAAGTTCTCCCACATTTCATCTTTTCAAAAATCACAAGAAAAAGATGAGCAATCCAAAAAGAGCAAATTCACTTTAATTTCCGCTTAAATACCTCAAAGCAAAAAAGTCCAAGGGTTCAGACTCTTCTCCCACCTGACAGACAAGGCCCTCGTTATTCTCCCCTCTCCCTTTCCCGCCTTGTGCTGAAAGTCTACTTTCCAAGCCGGTGGGGGCCACCGCGAATCGAGCCGGCAGTTGCCAGAGCATGCGTATTGCTTCGGAATAAAAGAAGTCGAACATTTACATCCGAACGTCTCATTGATTTACCACATCGCCACACGGGTCTACAAACAAAGAAAGACTGGCTTTGAAACACATACCATTGCAAAAACAGTTTGGCAGGTTCTTAAAAAATGACACGTATACTCACCATATGTCCCAGCCATTCCACTGCTAGGTATTTACCCGGGAAAAAAGGAAACACATGTCCATACAGAAACGTTCACATGAATGTGAAATAGCAGTTTTATTTGCATTAGCTAAAACCTGAAAGCAATCCAAATGCCAATCAATAACAAACAAATATGGCACAAACAAAATAACCAAACAAATTGTGGCATAGTCAACACAGTGGAATACTACTCAGCCATGAAAAAGGAGAGATTGTGGTACAAACCACAATGTGCATAAATCAAAATAATTATGCTGAGTGAAAGAAGCTAGACAAAATTTATATAAAACTTATTTATATAAGTTTTTAAATATATTTATGTAAGTTCTTATAAATAAGAATTTATATAAAACTCTAACAAATGCAAACGAATCTGTGGTGGCTTACAGGAGATCAGTGTTCGCCTTGGGGGAAAGGGTGCAGGGAATGAGGGGATGGAAAGGGGACTTGAAGAAATTTTGGGGGGTGATAGATATGTTCACTGTCTTGAATGTGATGATGGGTTTACGTGTACGTACATGTCGAGACTTGTCCATTGTACATGTTAAATGTATTTTTATTATATCAATTATGCCTCAATAAAGCTGTTTCTTTTAAAAAAAGAACCATGATGTGTACCTAACAGGGATGACTTATATAACCCTGCCTTAAACAACTAGAAAACCAGAAAACTATATGAAACAATAATTTCCAACACTGGACAACAGTCAAGGCAGGACTGTGATCTCTGAGAGAAGGGAACAAACAGGTGAATCCTACAATGGTACCAGCTCACTGCCTAGAGAAAACCCAAATGAAACCTGGTGGTCTCAAAGAGTGAGGAGACAGGAGTTCTGAGCTCTGCAAGGTCAAGGCAGCTCAACTTTGCAGGGCAGAGTACCAGAGCGGAGCAGCTCTACAAACAGAGACAACTCCAGAGACTGTCCGATAAAAACCTCAAGTCTTTAATTTCTGATCGGTGGCTGCACATGAAGAAATTCCTCCAGGCAGGGGAAAGAACCCCCTGAAAGTCTCAGACAGAACAATTCTTGGAGTGCTTACAGGGCTAGAAAGGACTGGTATTCTCACTAGCCGAAGTAGAGGATGCATGGGTAGCATCCTCAGAAGGGTATTACCTTGAGGTGTCTGGGTGTCTCAGTCAGTCTGCCTTCGGCTCAGGTCATGATCCCAGGGTCCTGGGATGGAGCCCTGCATTGGGCTCCCTGCTCCGCGGGGAACCTGCTTCTCTCTCCCTCCCCCCCACCCTTGTGCTCTCTCGCGTGCTCTCTCTCAAATAAATAAATAAAATCTTTAAAAAAAAGAGAGAGAAGGGTATTGCCTTAATAATAGAGCTAAATGAGTCCTGGACTTAGCACAAAATTTGAAAGTATTTGGTGAGAGAGTCTGCGTTGTGTGAATGGAGGTCTTGGTCCTTGGATTCCCCATGAAAACATTTACGTGGGAATCCGAGCTCATTGAAAGACAGCCAGAAAGAAAGTAGCAAGCACAAAGCAGTTTGTTAAGGTGGAAATACACTCTCAAGGTGGGAGAATGGGCAGGTTCCAGGAGGCAGAGCTGGTCCATGGGTTGTTTTGGGATTTGATATTATTGGGTCTCTCTGGGCTGGGAGGAGCTGTGACAGAGAGTGAGGTGGTCTCTCATGGAGGCTGCTTCCAGGCATTTGGGAAACTCCTCACAAAGGTCGGGAGGGGAGTTTTTGACACTATGAGGTTTGTACTGGAAACGTCATGGCAGCTTTCTCCATCAGGCGGGGCTGTACCTGCAAGGCCAACGCATTATAATGAGTTGGAGGTTGCCCTGGGGTGGAGGTGGAGGAGGAGAGCGCATGTTTCGCACCTGTGGCTCTTGATCGGTCAGGCCCAAGGGTCTTGGAAACTACAAGGTCAGGATGCTGTGCCCCCAGGCTTTCAATGTGTAGCTTATTTATCACTGTTCTGGCTTCCAGCTCATGTCTCTATCATTCCCCCATCATGGACCTGAGACTTCATCTGCCTTGGGGCATTCCTTCTGTTGCTCAAGTCTGGCTTCTACCGAACAAAAGCAAGCCCTGAAAGGATCAAACTGTTTCCAGGTAACTGTGCCAGAACAAAGTCCAACACTCTTTCAAGGAATAAAACAAAACCCAATACCAAACACTGTAAAATTTTCATTACCTGGCATCCAATTAACAGGCATGCAAAACAGCAGGAGAATATGGCTTGTAAACAGGAGAAAAAAAGAAAAAAGAAAAGAAACAGGCCCAGAAGTGGCAGAGATGATGGAACCAGCAGGCAAGGATATTAAAATAACCATTATGAATCTTATCAATGGATTCAAGGATGTTAAAGCAAAACACGAACTCGACTATGAGAGAAATGGAAGCTATAAAAGAACCCCCAAATGAAACTCCTGCAGGTGGGAAATACAACATTTGAGAAACACATCATGAACAACATTCATTATCTCGACAGTGGGATTCACTTGCAGGCTGTCAAGTGATAATCGAATCACCACTCCCTTGGAGAAGCATCCCTGGCTGGAACAAACTCCATATTCCGTGCTCTCACAGTGCTTCAGCCTCCCCTTCAAAGCACTTGCCATCCCTGTCATACTTGCGTTGTTCGTGGGACTATCTGATGCATGTCTGCCTTTCCGCCTGCACCGGAAGGTCCACGAGAGCAGGAGCCCATGTTTGCTCACGGGTGTGCCAGTGCCCAGAACACCGCCAGGCTGAGGAAAGCACTCAGTAAATAGATCTGGAATGAATGAGTGAACTCTTGTAATCAGCTTGGCATTGGATTCATCTGGCAGTTCTAGTTTAAAGCATTGCCTCTGACTTCCTTTGTCAGCGCAGGGATGCCAGCTAACCCTGGGCTACAATCCTCCCTGCAGGCTGAGTCCTGAATCAAGTGTGAACAGAAGACTCACTGAGCCCTGGAGCAAGTTGCTTAATGGTGATGACCTCTGGGTTCTCAGCTACTACATGAGGTTCCTGAAACAGAGATCTCTGAAAACTGCCCCAGCTCTGCAGTTCGAGGATGCTGTCATGGTCCAGTCTCCAAAAACGCCCCTCCTTCTCCCAGGATCCGCACCTCCCAGTATCCATGCCCTGTAGATGCTCTAGGATGGAGAGGCCGTGTGTGGCTCCTGAAGCAAAGTCATAAAGGGCATGGCGGCTTCTGCTCAGGGCTCTTGGATTGCTAGCTCTAGGGGATGCCAGCCACCATGTCCTGAGAATACTCAGGTAGCCCGAGGAGAGGTCCTCATGGAGACTAACTACTGCCCCATCCCCACTGCACTCCCCTTTTCCTTTTTCTCATGATCTGTTTTTCACTCCAGCTTTACCTCCACTCTGCTTTGGATTTTCTAGGTGATTGGGGGACTCCTGACCTGCTCTCTTGAATGAGTGTTCGTGTTCCATAGTCACTTTCGAATATATCGCAAGCATCTGTGGGCACATAGCAGGCATTGGATAAATATTCACTGCCTTGGTCCAGGCCTTCCAGAAAGCAGAACCTGACAAAGGATTAAGGTTCTAATAATTTAGTTAGAAGGAGCAAGGCCAGGCCAATGGAGGTGAGGGAAGAAAGAAAGGGAGACAAGAAGGCATGCGATGTAATGTGAAATCCCCTGTTCCTCCATGAGTAGGGAGGGGACACCAGGCTCTCTTGGCATGGGGCTTCTCTGGAAAAGCAGGAAGGAGTCATGATCTAGTGATCATGGGAGAAAGGAAGGTGGAGGAATTTATCTGCCCTGCTCCCATCTTCTATCTCCTAGGTCACTATTTGCCCCACAGGGAACTAGCTCCCTCGATGATCAGCCCTTCATAACTTCCCAAGAAGCTACAACCCATGCCCCACAGTGAGGAATTTCATCCAAGTCCCAAAGTGGAGAGCATCCAAGAGCGAGTGGGGCACCAGCCAAGAAATGAACAAAGTCACTGAGCAACTAAGAAGATAGAAAGATGTGTGTCTTGTATCGTTACCTTCTTGGTTCCTTTTCGAATTCCTCAGATACTAACTCACCAGCACAGCCCTAGGAAGGCCTGGATTCTTCTTTTGATTGCATCAGTTCCTCAAGTGGGTGGAGATACAACAAGACTGTATATTATTGTGAGTGGACCCTCGAAGGCTTGAAGACAGACGGACACACTCAAATCCTGGCCTGCAAAATACAAGACTTCCTCTTCTGCTGGCTGGAAGGAGGTCTTCACTCTCAGCAGAGGGTCTCTGAAACAGTAACATTCACCCACCAACTTAGAAAAGGTAACTTAATTGAGTAGAGCTGGAACTTTTGGGCCATCCCAAAATTAAAGACAAAATTAGACAAAATTAAAAGGCCTTGAAGCCCACATTTTTTTGCTAGGAGAAAAGGTGTTTCCTCCCAAGAGTTTGCGAGATTTCTTCTTAAAGGCAACCCCTGGAGAGTGGCTGTGAGCAGCCCAAAGAGGCACCATGAGTCCCTCCAAATTCCAGTGTGTGAGAGGTCTAGGCCAGCGCTCGTTAGCAGATGATGGATGGTTGGTAGATGGACGGATGGGTGGATGCATGGACGGTTGGTAGATGGATGGGTGGGGCAGATGGGTGGATGGACGGATGGACAGATGGATGGATAGGTGAATGGGTGGGTGAATGAACGGATGAGGTAGCTGCTCAGTTTCGTGGATATCTAAGAAGCATTGTCCCGACACCCTTAAATGCCCCCTTTCCAACAGGCAATTAAGGAAATCATTGCTATGGTTTTTACTGTCTTGAATCAGTCTCTCCAACATGCATTTTCCTTGTCCCTGATGCAGCCACCACCTCCAATGCCCCACCCTTCTGGCTTGTTATCAGCCCCATGCTGTCTCTTTGCATTAAAGTGACAAGAAGCAGCACAAAGCTGACGACAGGAGGCTGGAGCTGTAATTTGCACTGACATTCACTGGCGTGATCCACTTACTCCCTGGTAAGCCAGAGAGGAGATTTGTCTGATTTTGATCCCAGGAAGAGAAGTGACAACTCCGCTCTACTCGTGCCATTCAAACCAAGACGCCAGGCTGGTCCTCAGGCCTGGGTCCGGGCTGGCAATGCCCAGCCGCACCACGTGGGGCTTCAGTATCCTCTTTCCTTCCTCGGGTTGGAATCGCCTTTCAGACCTGACATCTGGCAAACCCTGGACAGGGCATTCTCTTAGCCGGTGGCAGTGCTGCGCACAGGGCCTCCAAGGACTCTCCCGGGGAATTGAGGACCCCTGGGATGTCAGACCCGGGGTGACAATACCTCAGTAGCCCTCTTTTTTTTTTTTTAAGATTTTATTTATTTATTTATTTGACAGAGAGTGAGCAGAAGCAGGGGGAGTGGCAGGCAGCGGGAGAGGGAGAAGCAAGGCTTCCCACCGAACAGAGAGCCCGACGCGGGACTCGATCCCAGGACTCTGAGATCATGACCAGAGCCGAAGACAGACGCTTAACTGATTGAGCCACTCAGGCCGCCCCCCGCCCCAGTAGCCCTCTTTCTGCCTCCGCACCCCCTCTCTTTAAACTCTCCCAGCTGTCAGAGAAATGACACCGAACAGGAGGCTCACAAGAAGCTGAAGCAAGGAGTTAGCCTGTGGGCACAGCCTGCTACGTCATCTCCGAAGCCCAGCGCAAAATGAAAAAATGGGACCCCTTGTTCAAAAAAGCAGAAGAAAGTACCACTAAAGGTACTAAAATAGAAGGCTTTTACCTTTCTTCTGTGTCTCTCTCTGACTTGTCATGGTGTTTTTTTATTTGCCATATAGTGCTGTTCTAAGCAAACATAAATAAATAAATGAATAAGATATTAATTATTATCATGAATTCTACCATTCATCTTTCTATTATACAATGACAGTTTTAAACGAACCTGTAAGAGCTTTTAACTCAGATGTGGAATCACCAAAATGACACAATTCATATCTCCTAATTCATAAAGCACATGTAATTCATTTCTATCAGAGCAATGGAAATGCTGCATGATAGTGTTCTTATTTCACTTCTTTTTTTTTTTTAAAGATTTATTTATTTTAGAGAGAGAGAGAGTGTGAGCAGGGGGAGGGGCAGAAGGAGAGCGAGAGAGAGAGAATCTCGGGCAGACTCTGCACTGAGCCTGGAGCCTGATGCGGGGCTCAGTCTCACGACCCTGAGATTAGGACCTGAGCCGAAACCAAGAGTCCGATGCTTAACTGACTGAGCCTCCCAGGTCCTTGTTCTTATTTCACTTCTTGAAACACACGCATTCTACCCACTCTTTGTACCTTTCTCTTACTGACAAGTAGGGAAAGATTGAAAGGAAAAGATACTATGGTCGCCCTGTCTTTACCATTCCTCCTGTGTCCTCATTTTCAGTGTTGGTGGTTGGTTAATACAGGGAGGCAACCTAAGAATACGATGGGTTTCCTAGGCCTTTCTTGGAACCCCATTGTCTTCTTTCTGCGGTCAAAACCAGTTGTGGTTGAACAGCAAGCTTGACTCCCCCCTCCTCTCCCCTGCTTAGTCAGTCATATTGGTAACACGCTTCCCTTGTACTCATTGTGGGTCTGCAGGAATTTGGTGCTCATGGGGCATCGGAAATGCTATTTGAGATGGGGCAACAGGGAATGACAGACATGCATATTGCTCACACATCTCTGCTTATGTGCATGCTCCATTGTCTCCTTGACTTCTCTTATAAAACACAAGTTCAAAGATAAACTTATAAAGAATTTCAAGGTCATGACAGCAAAGCATTACTCGGGGAGCCGTGTGCTCCCATGGAACTGGCCCTGTCCGTCACGGTGGTGGGATGTGCGAGCTAACACTTAGAGCTTTATATGTGGGAACTCATTGAGACTTCCTGGCAAGTGCCTACAGCAGGTAAGTTTTTACCTCACTTTTCAGGTATAAAACGTGAGGCACTGGGAGATTAAATGACTTGCCCAGGTCACAGTACTGGCCACTGGTGGAGGCGAGATGCAGACCCAAGAAGTGTGGTCCTCCAGTCCAAGCCCTGGACCACTAGGCTAAACTGCTTCTCAGGACAAATCAAGGAGAGACTTGGGGGGCGGAGCCACACAGTTTTTCCTCTTGTGTCTGTATTCAGGTCCATACAGCGGCACTGAGGAATCTTTCCCTTCACGTGGGAATCCTTAACTTTACTTTAAAAATGCAGTCTTTGCTCAAACCTAGGTTAAGGGGCTTAGCAACAATTTAAAGATGGTGAGGGGGTGGGGATGAAGTTCACACCGGGAGGCCTCGGGGTCTATGGGTCCAAATAAGTCAGAGGAGGGCAGCAGGGGGTCCGAGGAAGCCCCTTCCTCCCAGCTGCTGTTAGACTTAGGAGCCTGGGAGTTTTACACAGGAACCCAGCCGGTTAAGGCCTGGCTTGGTCTTTCTTGTCCCTTAGTAAACAGTGTGCATGCGCACAGGCGCACACACATGACCCAGCTCTACCTCCAGGCTACATTCTTAGCAACTGTGTCCCTTTACCACCCCCACATCTTCTTTCTCTCAGTGTGACTCAAAGGCATTCCCCACTGGCCGCCAGGAAAGCAGGAAAGGCATTGCTGAGCAGGTTCACCTGGTCTCCCCTTTACATCCAGAACACTGGCCCGAGTGCGTCAGCAGGGAGGAAGGAGGACAGCCGGCCAGGATGGAGGGACATGGTAACACCCTGTTGGTGCTTGTGTAGGTAGGGGAGGGCAAGGAGAGCAGGGAGGGCAGGGAATAGAGGAAAGGAAGGGAACGGAGGGCTTGGGGAGGGAGGGGGCACAGAGGAAGTCAGATAAGCACTTTGTACAAGGTCCTGGAAGATGAAGAGATCGATGTGTTGCCTAGTGGTCTTACATTGACCCTTACTGGTTTGTCAGTCGCCAGTCTAGTCCCATTCAGCCATTTAAAAAAATTTTTTTTATTAACATACAATGTATTATTTGTTTCAGGGGTACAGGTCTGTGATTCATCAGTCTTACACAATTCATAGCGCTCACCATAGTACATACCCTCCCCAATGCCCATTCAGCCATTTTTGTGACCAACCAAACTAGTTACCTTTCCTCTGGAGTAGTGTGTGCTCTCCGATTAGCCGTGCAAACAAGGGTGATGTCAAATGCAGCTGTGTCTTCCCTCTCTGACCATGAGACCCCTGGCCCCCTGCCAAGAAGACTTCTGTGTCGTGTGCATTAATGCACAGTTTGTGTTTTTCCCTGAAACGTTCCTGCAGACACTGTCCCATCATTCAGGAATTGAAAACAACAAATGTAACATAACTGGGTACTGACCAGTACAGATTGGATATCCGGACTTGAAGAAAGAACATCAGGAAAGGGAAGCTGTGGCTTAATGCAATTGCTTTCATCATTCTGGTAAGAGCAGCCACGCTTCACCCCTCTGGTATTTTTCTTTTTTCCAGAATGTGGAAGGCTTTCTCTGCTTTTCCCATCTTCCCTTGCACAGTGCCTTTATGGAGCTCTTCTTGACCAGCACCAGCATGGGGCAGAGTGCCCTTCCCCCTCCTGCTTCCTTATTTGGGTTGTAATATGTTATATTTCTCTCTGGACAGGATGTTTGGAAAGCAACAGGCATGTATTTGATGCGTGGTGCAAATGTCATATGGTGTGGCTAATGTCATACCATTGACAAAAGAAGACAAGAAAAGGCTCCCAGCAGATGGCTTGGTGTTAACATTTCATACTACACACAGTTGATTCCTGACAGCCCAGAGCAAACAGCAGTCACTTTATCAGTGGGAGAGATGCAAGGTTTTACGTTGTCTCAAGCAAGAATTCTCCCAAATGGCTATTTGGGGGTCTTACCCACTTGTCTGTCAATTTTCTTTTTCGTGGTTCTTTTTTCCCCTCCTCAAAGATACCACTGGTCTCAGGGCTTAGGGGCAATAATTGTTGTTCCTCTCAAAATAAACATCAGGGTCCTTTGTACAAAGCAGAGTTTATGACCCACATAAAGTTGGGCCAACACGATCTCTACTAAAGGGCCCCAGAAAATACCTCACTCCCCGCTTGCCACATTTGGCCAATTTGAGTGAGAAAGGCTCATGGGTGTAAGAGCATATGAAACCAATTACGGCCTCTTGCTTATCTTTTTATAGACAGGCCAAAGAGATCCCAAAATGTTAGCCAGTGCTTGAACCATGAAGGGGAGTCGGTAAAAAAAAAAAAAAAGAGTTGTTTTTTTTCTTTTGTTGATAGTTTTCTGCCATCATTTTCAAAGTCTCCAGCAAAAAGCCTGACACTATGAAGATACAGTTTCTGTTTATAAAAGATGGAGAGCCTGCTCTCATCCTGGTTTGCTGATTTCCAGATTTCTTCTGGCTTTAGCACACGAGAGCCAGGGCGTTGTATGCCAGGCAGGTGGAGGTTGATCCCTAGCTGGCTGACCCCATGTCTGGGTTAATCTCTACCAGCTACCAGTCAGGTAGGAAGCATCACTTGGCTGCAAGGCCACCGTGGACCATTCCTTTCAAGTTATTATAGGTTGCCACGGAAACAAGGATGTCTTAATGTTAAGAATAATTTGCTCCTTAATGGAAACATTCTCTCTGGAAAGGAAAGTTAACTGGGAAACCATTTAAGTCATCCCCAGTTGCTGTCCCCACCCCACCCCCGCCCTACTTTCCTCTGTTTGCCTAGAGGTCTTAATTTTGATGATCTATGAGGTGTCAGCCAGAAGGTCTTGTGCTCTGCTGTGAAGCACTATAAAAAGGCAGATGTATGACTGTGTCATCCACAAATACCCTAGAAAGTGAAGTGTTAAACCAACGTTAATAATAAATGTTTTGCTCCAAAGTAGGTTAAGGCAGCATCACCAGAGCTCCGTGAAGTATAACAAACTAAAAATCCCAGGGAGCTCAGGAATACCTACGTCTGCCATTGTGTTTACGGTACAGTCAGGAAAGTTATTAAATGCCATTCCATTTTTTTCTGCCCGAAACCCTTGGATGCCCCTCTACATCTGAACTTGATCTCCAAAGATGGGAAGTCTTGGGACAAGAAATCCCCAGGGAATGGAGAAATGACTCTTTAAATGTCTTTTTAAGGAAACATGGCCACTAACCCATCACATTGCCTCAGCCCAGCACCCACCACTGCTTTGCTACAAGGCCCCCTTGATCTAAATGGGGGAGGTGATCTGGGTCCTGCCTGGCCTCCAATCATAAGGCTCTGTGTTGGTCACCTAGGAACCACTGGACTTCCCTCTGGCTCCTGCAGAGGTTTGTCTGAAGAGAACCCCCAGGTGGGGAGCCTACAAGTAGGGCCACATCCTTATGGGTGCAAGAATTAGAAGCTTACTTTGTTGCCCTGTCTTTGCTCAAGAGAATTCCAAGCCGAAATTCTATATTCTGGCCCCAGCATATGTAAACTTTTGACAGCTCCTTATCTTTCATTGCTTCTCTTCCAATAGGAAGAGTGTTTGTTACAGTCACTGTTGTTGTATTCTATTAGAAGATCCTTCCTGGTGCAGGAAAAAGAGTCAGCATCATGGGGAAAATGAGCTACGGTCAAGAAATGAAAATGTTCTGGTTTTAAGCTAGGTTCCCCAGAAGCAGATCCTGACAGATTATTCCAGTGAAAGTGACTCATTAGGAAGTGTTCCTGGTGTTCTCCATGTTCTGTAGGGTGGGGAAATGGGCCTGGGGAAGGAAGAAGAACAAACAAGGCTATGATGTCAAGCCAAGTCCCTAGGAGGGTAATGTTGGCACAGCATAGGTCACACCTAAGTGTCCCCATCAGGGATGGGGGACTTGGAGAGTTGGTAGCCTCTACCCCTCAGTCATTGGTTAAGGGCTGCAGGAGCAGGTCATATGGGGCACAGCCAAAGCTTCTCCCGCAGCCTGTGGCTTATCCTCTGACACAGAAATGCAGGTGAGCTTGGGAGCGGAAGCACCAGGAGAGCCCATGTGCCCAGAAACAGCAAAATGATTGGAGGGAATAGCAACATAGGACTAACAGCCACTGCTATACACCTGATCTGCAAGGGAAGAAAGGCTGAGCTTATTTCCAGGTTAATTTGTTTGCTCATCACTCATTCATTCACTTAGCAAACATTTACTGAGCCCCTGCTCTATTCCAGTCATTGTGCTAAATGTTGGAGATACAAAAGAAGAAGACAGTGCCGATCTTGTAGTCGAGAAGCTAGGTGTCATCGGGCGGGTGGGGAACATGTGCTGGAAGGTGTGTCACCCCCCTCCCACCTCAGGTTTGGACCTAACTATTCCTGGCTTCCATCTAGGTCTGTTCTATGAAGGGCCAACCCTTCTACCTGAGGGAGCTCTCTGTATAATTACATAATCCAGGGGCCATAGGGCTGTGTTGCTTAATACTAATACCACACCTAGAGATCTCTGGATGAAAAGCACAACATGAGTGCGAGGTATTATTAGTAATAAAGGTGGTGTTTAGTAATACCAAAATAAATAGGCTGACGGGAGTTTTGCTCTGCATTCAGGGAAGTGTTCCGGGTCTCCTAGGTCCTTTATCTAAGAATCAAATGCTCCCAACGTCTATAAAACATTCCTGCCCTGGTTTGTCTTAGGACCTGAGCATTTTTCTGGCATCTGCGCTTCGGTAAGTGCCCTGCTGATTCCAAGGACCGGGGCTGTGGGGGCGGCATCTCAGCAGCAGTCCAGGCAGATGGGTTACCTAAGGTCACATCCACCTAGTGCCCTCAACCAACAGGCCAGGGCCAGGAAGGAAGGAAAAGGAATTGGAGCGGAGACTGATGGCAAAGTGTTTCTTATTTGTAGGGTAAAGTGGGTTAGGATAAGTACAGTGTCCTTGCCCCTCCATTCTTGGGACTGAGGACTTGAAGATCAGAACAGGCCCTCAAGGTTGGCACGCCAGATAAAACAAAGGGCACATAGCTATATCCACACTTCAGATAGACTGTGAATACTTTTTTTTAGTATAAGTATGTCCCAAATAGCTCATGGGATATGCTTATAATAAAACCTGATTTGTTGCTCATCTGAAATTCAGATGAAACTGGGCATCTTATATTTTTATTTGCCAGAGTTATCAACCTTGGCAACCCTACTCCCAAGGTCTTCTCCAGGGAGACTTTACTCCTTTAATTCCCTGCCCAGGTGAGAAACGGAAGGCTAGATAACCATGGGGGACTCCATTTCAGCCACACGGAGGGTACAGATCTCTCCAATCCAGCCATTTATCTGAAGTCAACTAAAATTACTTTATAAGATCTTCAACTGTTGCTGGGATGAGGAGTGGAGACCCCAAACTGTTCTTTAACTCATTCTTAAGTTCCCTAATGCCAAGCAGAAAGCCCAGGTACCTTGGGGAGACGACCGGCAAACATGTTCATGGGCAGGAAAACCGAGGCAGAGAAATAACCGAGGTAAGACTCTCTTAGCGGGGGCTCAAATTCCAGGATTTCTTTTTTGAATGTAACTCCTTAGATTTTTTCATCCATGATCAGCTTCTCCTACGCTTATGAAGACAACAATGCTTTATGATTTATAACTGCCAGAATGAAAAGCTTATGTCAAATTGAATGCCGTGTGCAGATTTTAAAGCCATAGGGAAGTACAACCATCCCCAAACCTCAAATTTGTCAGCCCTTTTCTCCTGCCATAGCACTTTCCTGGCAGTTACTTCATTTGAGCCTTGACATGGTCTTAGAGGCAGGGAACACAAATGCTCTTGCACCCTTTGGCAGGTGAGCAGGTTGGGCCAACACAAGTTGAGGGCTTTGTCCAGAGTGACGTTGGGTGGGGGTGGCAGAAACCTCATTTATGGCCCTGGTCCTTCCCATCTGAATAAGCTGTTAGGAAATAGACCTGGAGCCAGGGTCTGGACTTTAGAGTCAAGGTCTGGAATATATCACTGAAGGATTCTGGACCTTGCCTCCCATAGCATATCTGGTAGAGGCCACACATTCATTCCATAAATCCGTATTGAATATGTACGGTGTGCCAGGCATGGTCCAGGTGCTGGGGACAGAGCTGGGAGAGGCGGACAAAGTCCTGGCCTTCATGGGGCTTCCATCCTGGAGGTGGTGTCAGATGGTGGAAGATAGGGACAGAAGGAAAGGGTGGGAGGTGAGGCTGCTTTATAGAGGGTGAAGAGGAAGCTCTTTCTAGAGAGGGGATGCTTGAACCACCAGTGTTGTGCACCGTCCGGGTCCTTGCCTTAGCAGACAGAGGGACCGAAGAGCTCCAGGATGGGAAAAAGCTCAGTGTCTGAGGGACAGAGTGGGGCCAGAGGGCCAGAGTGGAGCTGACAAGCTGCAGAGCAGGGAGATGAGGTCTGAGCACCAAGCAGGCCATGGTCAGGAGTTTGGATTTTATTTGAATTGTGATGGGGAAAGCATATCTTAGCCCTTCTCACCTTCTCCTGTAAAAGTCAAGAAAGAAAGAGGATGTGGGCGCAGGCACAGACCAGGTGGCATGGAGAGTCCATAGAGACCCTCACAGATGAGGGCCACGAGTCCCTTGGCCTTTGGAAGGGGCAGGTGACATCCCTGGCTGTTGCCTCCCATTCAATGTTTGGCTCCTGGAGCTTGGAGTTTTCCCAGGATGTAAAGTTCTCTTCCCTGAAGCTTCAAGTCTTCTCCTAAAAGCTAGTAGGTACCCTGATAAGGCTTCAGATCCCACTGCTGTCGTTTTTAGGCCCTGGTGGCCTTTGGACACAGGCTGGAATGTCCCAGCGTGCCTCTGCAGGCTGCCAAGAAAAGACAGTCCAAGTCTGATGTGAGGGTGAACAGAGCAGGGCCCTGGCATGGTGGCCGAACACTTCATGCACCCCGCTCCTTGGACTCGGGAGAAGGGCAATCTGTCTCCTTATCCAGGGGCCACGTTAGAACATTTAGACTAGTGGTTCTCAAAGTGTGGTCCCTGGACCAGCAGCATCAGCATCCAGTGGGAAGTTGTTAGAATTGCTAAGTCAAAACCTCCAGAGGTAGAGCTCAGTTTTCCGTGTTTTAACAAGTACTCCTGATGATTCTGATATCGAGTAGTTTGAGAACTATTGCTTTAAGGGAAAGCTGGGCAGATAGTTTAAAAAAAAATTCTGCTTTAGTTAAGACTTGGCTCTCAGTGTAAAGTCAAATCAGAGCAAAAACAGAAACCTTCAGGGCACAGGGATATGTGATGCCAAAACCCCAACCAACCACTGAGTCTAACATCTGAGTTGTAACTTCTCCAATTCAACAGAACTCTGTGATGAAACATACTAATAAAGAATAAACTCTCGCTACTTCTCCCAAATAGGTTCTGAGCCCTTAGTTTATCCTTGGCGCACTCTGGATGCTCCTGGGGTGGATATTCACTCATTCATTCTCATGCTCAGCTGCTGAAGATACAAAGATGGTAATACCCTCAAGTAGCTTGGATTAAAGAGAGGAGTGTGACTTGTAAATGAAATATTACAAGGCAGGGTAGTAAATACTACAAGAGCGTGGTGGGTTGGGGTGAAGGAGACAGAGGGAAGGAAAGAGGAGGGGGTCTCAGCCCAACCGGGAGGAAGGAAACATGGGAGGTTGGCAAGGGTTAACCCCGTTCACTCTGTCCAGTGGCTGAATCAAACCATGATGCAGTCAGATGGGAAAGCTCCAGCCCACATCCCTGCCTTCTCCCGGAGAGCAGAATTGTCTGCAGAGCCCAAATACACCCCATTGTCGTATGCTTGGGCTGTGAGCGGGGAGACCGGAGGAGTATGGGCACCACTCGCAGCCCCAGCCCCCTGGTTGCTGACCAGGGGCTCCTTTTCCTGATTGGTTTCTCACTGGTTGGTTGGTGAACTCCAAAGCCCAGCACCTGCTTCTCGGTACAATCACCCTGATAGACACTTCCAAACCTCCCTTCTACCACAGAATCCTGTCCATTAAAGTACTTTCAATTGAGCAAGGAAAGACTCAGAATAAATCCCTGTTTATATAAGCAACAGTTCAACAACTCCAGGCCTTCACATGCAGCCCAGGTAATTCTACTCATACCCACAGCATGGCCCACCTTTGATAATTCATTCATTTGAAACGATTTATTCTGCCAGGCCCTGACTCAAATACTCCCCTCATCATGTTACTGATGATTGATAATTATGCGAGAATTTTTAGCCTCAGTGGTAATAAAGAACATAACAATGAACTGCTGTTTTTCACCTGTCAAATTAACAATGCTTCGTTTTAAAGAAAACAATGTGGAGCCTGTGAGATGGGTACCTATAGCACCATCATTAGTAAGAGCACCTGGGACATCTTTCTGGAAAGCAATTTGACAGTGTGCATCAGAACTAAATGTTAAAACTGATTAAACAGTTTATTCTAAGGAAGTTATTGGGGGTTTAGACAAATATTCACACCAGATACTATTTATTAAGCACATACCATGTGCTGTGCATCAAATACAAATGCATACATCAAATACATACAAATTATCTCCTCTACCAGCCAAGATGTTCACCAACACATTGTTTTTAATGACAAAAAATCAGAAACAAGTGACATTGCAATAATAAAGAATGCTTAAACAAATTAGAATGAGTCCACAGAACATAATACTATGCATGAAAAACTGTTTTTTTTTAAAGAATTTTGAATGCTGCAGGAAATGCTCTTATATATACAGTAAGATTTTAATTTATAAAATACATATAATAAACATATGTGCATTAAAAATAACAAAGAGATGAGGCACCTGGGTGGCTCAGTTGATTGAGTGTCTGCCTTGGCTCAGGTCATGATCCTGGGGTCCTGGGATTGAGCCCCGTGTCGGGCTCCCTGTTTAGCGAGGAGCCTGCTTCTTCTTCTCCCTCTGCCTGCCATTCCCCCTGCTTGTGCTCTCTCTCTGTCAAATAAATAAAAAAGAAATCTTTAAAAATAAATAAAAATAACAAAGAGACATAAGCCAAAATGCTATGAAGTAGAATGGGAACTTTCATTTTTTATGCTTTCTGTATTTTCCTATTTTTCTACAATTGGCATATAACCTTTTTATAATGAAAAGGTTATAAAGATTAAAACACACGGGTGACTTCCCCCTGGGTATAAGGATCTCCTTATCTCATTGTTCCTCCAGACAGCTGCCTCCTGGTCCAGTCCTGGTGAGTCATCCACCTTGTCTGCTTTTTGTTTTCTCTTTGCAAAATGGACATGATAATCCTGGCCTTTCCACCTCATGAGGTAGTTCTATGTCGCCGTTAAAACCCCAGGTGAATGCTAATCACTGGTATTACTAACACACTAATGCTTTCTGGGAGAGGTGATTCCCAGTGACTGTGACATCACCATTGAGACTCCATGGGGAAGGAATGGGCTCCTGGGACAGGTTTTCCCATGACGCCTCCTCTTCCCAGAAATCTTCCTCCTGCGTAGGTGTCCAAGAGGCGCCAGAGGGGACTTGTATATCGGGCAGCCACTGCGGCTCCCAAATGACTGAAAGCTCGGCAGCAGACCACTGAGCCTCTAATCACACACTGCAGGTCGGCCGCGTTTCGGCTGAAGTTGGCTGGCATCAGCTGGCTTGGGCCCCAGGCTGCAGTTTGGGGCCAGGTCTGTGCCGCATGGCTCTCATCCTCCAGGGACCAGCAAGCTAGCCAGGGCATGTTCTCCTGGCAACGGCAGAGGCGCAAGAGGTCACACCCAATCACACCGGCACATTTCACACTGCTGTATGCGTCACATCTGCTAAGATCCCCAGCCAAGCCCAAAGTCTCGGGGCAGAGAAGTGTTCCCTTCCAGAAACTGTAGGAGGATCTGCAAACTCACATGGCAAAGGGTGTGGATGCAGCCAAAGGTGGAGAATTGACATCAGTGACTCAATGTGGTGCTAGAACGGTTGGGGAGCTGTTAGCCCCCTGCCCATCCAGACCGAAGGAGCTGCGCCTACGCTACACCCCTTCTTCTCTCGTGAGCAATATTCATAGGGGGCCGGGCCTAGAGCGCGGTGGGGCTCTCACCTGGGCCGCAGCACCGGCGAGCATGAAGGCAGGCCTCAAGGCCATCCATCTGTTTTCCTCGTCTACTTTATTTCCAAACCTGCAGCCTGGAGCCATATTTTAAATGCTTTTTAATTGGCAGCATTCCTGCTTCTTGTGTTGCCATGGTTTTAAAAGGTTGTGTGTATTTTTATCATCTCAAGACCACATCTCAACCACTTCTCTGGTGTGTAAACATCTTTATGACTGGAGTCCTCCCTGGGAAGACCAAATGGATGTGTCCCCAGGCTGGCCTGGAACGATCCATCTGATGGTGTGGTCTGTCTCCTGCGATGGGGGATCCACCCACCAGGACAGCACCAGAGGAAGGCAGGGAGTTGGGGGAGCTTCGGCAGATGTGCCTGATCAAGGCTGAGGAGATGCCTCCACAGAAATAGCAGAGACAGAGCCTAGTGCTGGGAGCTGGGAGGCAGCCGGCCATGCACTGGGCCTGGGCTTCAGGGTCCCAGTCTTAGTGGTGATGAACAAGGCCAGGCAGGAGAGCTGAAGGACCCAAGTGCAATCTGTGGCCCTGAAATATGGGGTCCAGCATAGACTAAGGGCCTCTCACCAGCAGGGAGCCTGGGTTAAGATGACTTCTTTTAAATGGAACCAGATGACTTGGGCACAACTACAAAAGAAGAGTCTCCTTTTCCTCCTGAAAAGAAGCAAAGATGTAAGAGAAAAATTTGACCTGGTCTGTAATTCTGCCAAATAATGGCGGAAGCAACAGAGCTGTCCCTGTTGGGTTTACACCTGCCTCGCGAGAGCTCCCCCCGTCACTATCAAAAGCCAAGGGTTGAGCCTCAGTCTCATTGTGAGAAAGATCATCAGATGCTGCCCCCAACACCTGACCAGCACTCCTCAAAACCATCAAGGCCGTCGACAACAAGGAAGTCAGAGAAAGTGCCACAGCCGGGAGGATTTTAGGATCCTGGGGAGGAAATGCAATTTTTAGGATTTTAGGATTTTAGGAGGCCTGGGGGGGAAATGTAATGTGGTGTCCTGGATGGGATCCTGGAACAGAAAGAGACATTAGATGAAAACCAAGGAAATCCAAATAAACTATGGACTTTTGTTAATAATGTATCAATATTAGTTCATTAATGAGTCCCGCATGGGGCTCCTCGCTCAGCGCAGGGTCTGCTTGGGATTCGCTCTCTCCCTCTGGCCCTCCCTCTGCTTTCTAAATAAATAAACAAACAAACAAATAGATAAATAAAATCTTTAAAAACAAATTAGTTCATTAATTGTAACAAATGTACCAGCTGATGTGAGATGTTTATAAATACTGGAAATGGGGTATGGAATGTATTGGAACCTTCTGTACTATCTTAATTTTTCTGTGAACCTAAAACTGTTCTAAAAAATAAAATCTATTTTTTAAAAAAAATCAAGGGCCAAGAGCACACACTTGGAAGCCAGGTTGCCTTGGGTCCAATCCTGTCTGTCCTCACCTTGGGTAAGCCACTTCACCCTTCTGTGCCTTGGTTTCTTCATTGTAAAATGGGAATAATCACAGTAGCTCTGCTTGTCCTGGGGACTAAACTCTGGAAAAGTACCTGGCACCAAGTAAGTGCTGCTAGTGTTTATTTAATACATAAAACTAAAGATGTGAGTCCACCTCACATGTTCTTTGAAACAAGAAGAGCACACATTAGCTGAGGTTTTTTTTTTCTTAAAAAGAAAAGAAAACAAGTGTTGGTGAGGATGTGGAGAAAAGGAACCCTTGTGCACTGTTGGTGGGAATGTAAATTGGTGCAGCCGCTGTGGAAAATAGTATGGAGATTTCTCGAAAAAAATATAAATAGGAATACTATACGATCCAGTAATTCCACTATTGGGTACTTATCCAGGGAAAACACTAACTCAAAAAGATATATGCACCCCTATGTTTACTGCAGTATTATTTACAGTAGCCAAGACATGGAAGCAACTCAGGTGTTCATCAATAAACAAATGGATAAGGAAAATGTGACACACACACACACACACACACGCACAGGAATATTATGCAGCCATAAGAAACGATGAGATTGTGGCATTTGAGACAGCATGGATGGACCTAGAGGGTATTACGTTAAGTGAAATAAGTCAGGCTGAGAAAGACAAATACCATATGATTCCACTCATAAGTGGAATCTAAAAGAAAAATGGATAAACAAAAAGCAGAATCAGAACTATAAATACAGAGAACAAACTGATGGTTGCGGGGGGTGGGGGGACAGTTGGGCAAAACAGGTGAAGGGGAGGGGAGATACAGGCCTCCAGTTACGCAATGAGTAAATCACAGGAATAAAAAGCAGAGCATAAGGAATACAGTCAGTGATATTGTAATAGGGATGTAATGGGACAGATGGTAGTTATACTTGTGGTGAGCATAGATAGCATCATGTATAAACTTGTCAAATCACTAAGTTGTACACCTGAAACTAGTGAACATTATGTGTCAACTATACTCATATTAAAAAAAAAGGAGCATGCTCAGGGCTCACTTTGGGCTCCGCTATCGGGTAAACCCTGCACCGTGCCCCCTCGCTGCAGCATGGCCTGAGTTCAGCTCCTCCTGCTCTTTCTCTTGAACGTTTCCCATCCTTTGCCAGGTTCAGATGAGATGCCCCCGCCTGGAAACCTCCACCAGAGTTGTTATCAGCAAAGGCAGATTCACTGCCTCCTTCTATCCTCCCTCTTCCTTCAGCCCTGGGAACATCCTACTCAATCGGGGACCCAGCAATATTCCCAGACACCCCCAATCTCAGCACCCTCCCCCAGCCCCAGACCGCCCAGCTGCCTCTCCTGCCCGCATGGACACCCATCCAGCGCTGAGCACCTTGGGAAGGAAGGGCACGTCACCACCCAACAGGATGCTTGGGAAACGCGTGTGTTCCTTATTGCTCAGGAAGAGGTCTCCCTCAAGAACAATCCTGAACTTTGTCCAAACGATTGAGAGCTTGACACGAGTCATCTTCCTGCGAGCATCTGAAAAAAGCCTGTGTCCAAGCAGAATCAGACGCACACATCTGCTGTTTCCTTCAGTCCAGAGCTCGGGTTCCTGGAGCTATTTCCTGCTTCTGCTCACGGCCACACTCCCCCTCTGGGGCCGTAGGTAAAAGGAAAGCCAAACACTGCTCCATCTGACGTGGCCGCCACTGAAAGTCTACAGCTACAGGATGGGGCCGAATCTCCCAGTACTATTCCCCGGTGGGTTCCTCCACTCTCTACTGAAGAGGCCTGTTTTTGGCCCAAACTCTCGAGACACCAGCAAAGGGGGTTGTTCAGATGACCCTCATTTCACAGGTGAAGAAACCGAGACCTTCTGAAGACAACAGAAACTTCAGGCATGTTTCCTGTTTGGAGAAGGGGTTGCCATTTCCCATCCACCTTCTATCTGGGCTTAGCTCATTTTCTTTGCTTTTCTTTGCTCTCCATCATGCTGGTGTTTGGCAATGACCTACATAGACCACATGCCTAATAATAACATGGGCTTTATTAGCACCTACCATTCGAGAGCCTCTGGGGATTTGGCAAAAGCAATATTTACTAAATCATCTGCTTGTTGCAAACAAACCCTCATGCCTCTGGGGCAGCCTTAAAGAGAAGAGGCTGCTGGCTGGGCGTACCTGACACAGCAGCCCCTTGACTTTTTCTCTTTTTCATTTTTTAATATGGAAATCCTGCCCCTGGCTCAGTTGCACGGGGTCGATATTTAACATATATAGCAACTAGTATGCTCAGGTATTGACCAGCCAGAATGGATGTCAGCCAGGGTACCCAACTAGGGCCCTACCCTCACCTCTGCCCCCTGTTGGCCAGGCAGTGCTCCTGAAGCTGCAGGATTAGGGGAAGGTCCAGCAAGTTCCAGGGAAGGAGTCTAGGTGGTCAGGGCAATGGGACAATGGCTGTGCCACGTGATAGGGAAATAATTCAGTGTTTAACCAGCTGACTGCCAACCCTAAATGCACACATATTCTCAATTCCTAGAGAGTACAGATCCATACCACCCGGCTGGACATGGACTTACCCGTAAGCATACATGATGGTTGATTATGGCAGGCCAAGGAGCAGAGGTGTTTGCGTTTAAGAACCTTGAGGATTTCATTTTAGTACATGCCACCTCCGCTCTGGGCTACTGGAGCTGGAAGTGCAACTGGAGATGGGTTGGGTGAACAGACGTAGGAAGTGGGCGTCAGTGGCAAATGATAGCATGAGATGGTTGAAGCTGGAGAAGCCCAAGAGGGTCCCCAAGTCCAAAGGACAAGTGTGGAGTTAGACCTGAGAGACAGGACAATTGAGACAGATGCTGGGAAGATCCTAGAGGGTCAAGAGGACCAGAGCATAATGAAGCAAGGGAGTCTAAAACCATCCCCTCAAAAACTCGACCATCCTTGCCATGGGAAGCTTAGCTGTGGTTCAGTGTAAGGAAGGGGTAGAGCTACTCAGTACTTACCTCATAACCTGCTTGTGAAAAGATTTTCCCGAGTGTTTGCAGCTAGCTCGCATAGCAAGTTCCTTCTAGAAAAGTTGTTCCAGATGCCAAAGCTGATCCATCAGAGACCTTCCTCATTCGAAGGGCTACTTCCCACTGGGAAAAAGCATGATTTGGATGAGTGATCCTTTCCATCAGAGTCCAAATTCTTTATGACTTTGGCAGTACAGAAATTCTAACATAGTCATTTTCAAAGTGGGCTGGAAGGCCACTGGTGGGATTCATGAATTCTCTGATGGATGCAAATTGCTCTCCAAACATGTGAGTCCTTACTTCTGCTTGTCTGAGTGAATGCCACACAATCCTCCAACTGTTGTTTATGAAGAACTCATCATTCCTTACCAGTAACTTATTAAGTGAATCACTAAGGGTGACTGAATTTGGAATTTGCGAATCCAAATTAGTGTGTGACTAGAATAATTTTACTCTGCATTCTATCCCAGACCCCGTCATCCATGCCACATGGATGGCAATTTTCAAAGCTCCTGCTGGGCATGCATCACTGTGCATGGCCAGAATGCCCCCACTTAGGAGCACGCAAGCTCTGTTACCGCTTTCATCAGTTGTTGCTACTATGTTATCCATGTACTACAGTTGGTTGCAGATTATCTGATCTTCTCTCCAGTGTTTAGGGTTCCATATTCATCCCATTGGTAGTTGGGGCCCATAATTGTCTAATAACTAGATTGGAAGAAATGCCTACATTGTGGTTCAGATAGGAATCGTCGATGCCCCTACTGCAAAAGCAAGCATTTACGCAACACCACCCCCTCCCTAAAACGCAAGCTACTTGTACAGTGATACTTTGTGCAGTGACACTGTTGCAAACAAGTCACATCTTTTTTCCATTGGAAAGTATGAAAGGGTAGAATTGGTGCAGAGTGAGGTCTATCGCCCCACTTAAGTGGCTTGGAGTAAAAAAATGTCTAAAGGTTATTGCTCCCCTCGGGGAAGGTTTTCTAAGTGTAATTTTATTTTTTTAATAGATTTTACATTCCTGTGACTCAAAAGTCAACACAATCCTAAAAGGCAGAATTGAGACATTTCATTCCCACTGCTCCCCAGTCTACATGGACCCTCCACCCCACACACTAGAAGTCACCACTGTATTTGTTTCTTGTAAACCCTTCAGTGTGGCTTTATAGAGAGTATTTTCCCCCCAAAAAAGGTTTTAAATATTTCACTAATGCATAGACCTCCCCTGCCCTCACATTAAAAGCTAATGTTAAATAAGGTAGATAAATTCAGAAGTGACCCCAGGAGACTGAAATTGTCTCTGAGGTTTATTTTCCTATGTCAGCAGCAGTGACCTTTTAAAAATATACCTGGCTCTTGGGAAAACAATAGAATAGTTTTTCCCTGGCTCCCTGGTTCCTCTGCTTCCTCCTGTGTCAACAACCCCCCCAAGGGTCTCTGACAAAGGCTCACCTCCACCTCCAACAAACTCACCTGTCTAGGGGCCCATCACATCAGTGCCTGTGGGGATGGGTGAATGGATTGCCCTGCGTACAATATTCAAGGAAGAAATGGCTGGCTCGCTCAAATCAAGTTTCTTCCAACTGGAAACAGTCCTTTCAAAATTGATCCAGTGGAGAAACTTGATTCTGGAGCATGTCCCAAGCGTGCAATATCCAGCCTATTTATGGAGTGTGTATCATGTGCCAAGTGTTATGGCAGGTGCCAGGAGGAAGGGTGAGCAGGACACAGTTCCTGCCCTCATGGGTCTCACAGCCTCAGGAGAGGTACAAGACATTGTTACAAGAGCCTTGAGGAGGGGCCCCAAGCTAGGGTGGAGAACTCAGAGGCTTCACAGGGGAGGCCTCATCAAAACTGTGATAAGAGGGGCAAGAAGGCTCAGCCAGACCGTGAGGGGGGGGCCTGAGGTGACATGACATGCTGAGGCCTCGGCATGAGCATACCAGTCATTCCTCCTCTCCAACTGGGACCTTGTGGAGAAAATCCTGGTGATCGAAGGAGTGACTTTAATGGAGGTATAGGGGCAGCAGGAGTTGGAGGTGTTTGGGAGAGGGTGGGGGTGTGGAATCCCTCACATCACAACACTCGTCCTACTCTGTGCCAGGGCAGTGGGGTGGGGGTGGTACCAGCCAACAGTCAGGAAATTAAATGCCTTCTCTCCTGAGGACCCTCAAGTTTATTCCAGGTACTTCATATTGCTTTGGAAACCTCAGAAAATGTCATAGCAATGGTAACTTCCAGGGAAAGGCCTCAAAATGTCCATGAGTCAGAAGGTGAATCAATCAGGTTCCCAACAGAAAAGCAGATGGCACATTCATAGCAGGATGACCTGGGGAGGGGTTATTTATAAAAGTGTGGGTGTGGGGGGGCACAACCAGTGGTACAATGGCTGGGGCCTCACCACTTTTAGGCCCAAAGGAAGGAGATTGGGGGTAGGTACCAGAATTTGCAGGGAGAGGGTGTCCTGGTAAGCTCCTGGGTCTTGAGAGGAGCAGTGGCCTTTAGCAGAGGTGATCTTGCAGAGAGAGAGCCAGGTGGCATAAATTCCTCAACCTCACTCTCTTTCCTTCTGGCAGGGCTCCCATATAGCTGAAGCCAGCCCTAGGAGAGGACACAGGGCCTGCCAATATGGTGCTGGACACAGAGCAGTGTGGGGCAAAGATCCGGAGGGGCATAGGTGGCAAGAAGACAGAAGGAAACCCACCAAGGCCTCGCTTGACTCAGGGCAGTGGAAGACTGGACAAGCTTTTTTCTCTTCTTCATGCTTTTCTCTGCTTTTCTAATATTCTCAGAATGAGCACATGTGACTCCTGGAATTGCAGAAACTATGATTTTTAGATTTAAAAGGCCTAAGCACCAACCACATCAACAACCATAACAGCAACAAGGAATGTGGACCAAGGAGGCCCCACTGGGCAGTACAAATGCCTTTATTAATTAGAGCAGAAAAGGGAGGCCTCACAAAAAATTCTTTCCCAGTTTGAACAGCCAGCTGACGCTTTCCCACAGGATACTGACCACAGAGAGCAAATGCAACTTGCATTCTCAACTAAGCCCTTGGGAAGAAGAGTCACTGGGCTCTGAAGAAAGTGACACCCAAGCCCGTCTTGCTTCTCTGAAGTGAAGCTTGTGTAGAGGGAGGGCATCATAGGGGAAGCCACTCAGCATTCCAGGGACATGGGTTCAGTCCCCAGCTCAGCCACTTCATTGTGCGGGAACCTCAAGCAGCAGACTGTGAGTGCTGCCCCAGCTCCTTCCCTCCTGAAGGCACCGTGAGGGCCCCCGGCCGTGCTAATTGCCAGAACTTCTGCAAATATTACTTGCAAATGAAGGAGAGGAGGGCACAGAAGATAATAGCCACCACAAAAGGCAAGACCAAATGTCCCAAGTGCTCCCTCTTTCATGGCCCACAACATCTAGGAGGCCTGCAGCACCAATGGCCCTTGGACAGAAAGAACACACCTTCAGCTTGGGTGAATTGAGGAGAAACCCATGAGCCAGAGGCAGGTGCAATTGAGTCCTCTATGTTCCATCAGATGGCCTTTCTATCTTCTCTTGTTTCTCTGCCTTCTTCACTCCTCAGCTCCCTGGACTCAGGGAGCCCAGACCCTGACCGGGAGTTCTCTTGTGCAGTTCTCTCCCTACTTCCAGGGTGGAGGTATACCCTCAGGTTTGGGGCTTTCAGAGACTTCAGAGTACAGAACCTATGATGCCCACCTTTCTCTTACTGCCTCAGCCACCTTTGGCTGTGCAATTTCAGTGTGGGATTATACTAAAAGTCCCCTGTCCCTTGAGGAAGGGACAAGATGGATGAGGCCAATGGAAACCCCATCTCACCATATGAGAAAAATCATGGCTGAAGAGGGTGTGAGAAGGAGGCAAGCCAAGGTGATGGAAAATTCACAATAAAGACTGCATGAAGCCTGAAAATGTGTTCACATTTTGTTATAGTCCTCAATCTCTTTGACATGCAACACACTCACAGCTAGAGCCTGAAGGTTTTAAGGCCAAAGGGAAATGAAGGGGCCAAGGAAAACTCTTGTTAGATGCTAGACCCTCCTCAGACCCTCTCACCTCTCATGACTTCCACTACAGCCGGGAGAGAAGAGAAGGAGCCATATGCCAGGCCCTCTTGATACTTGAAGGCATTGCGCCTGTCTTCCTCCCTAGTTTAAATAATATAAGCCGACCCCCAGCATTTTTGGTACTGAGAAAGGGTGGGTGCTGGACACAAGGACTTCAGGAAGAGAACAAGGTCTGAAAATGGAGCACTTGTCCTTCCTGCAGGATGGGGCTGTGGCTAAAAGTATGGATTTGGAGGTCAGATTGAGAAGGTCCAAAGCCCATCCCCTCTGCCTCCTGTCACCACTTGGGCCCTCTGATCTACCACTATAAATAGGATAACCAGGCCTTAAGTGCTTCCTAAGGCGATGCAATGTAAAATACACAAGACCAACTTGGACACATCCTTGCCTTAAAAAAATTGACCCTGAAAATAATCAAGCCTCTGGATCTCTTTAACAGTTTACAGAAAATATAGGGATTGTAGAAGAAATTAAGCAACACTATAGAGACACAATCAGCCCAATCCAGAATGTGGGATGTTCTACAAGATAAATGACCTCGCAAATCAACAAATCAACAGCATGGAAAAGGGAAGAAAAGATATACGAAAACAATGGATCGTGGATCACCACATCAAAAACTAATGATGTACTGTATGGTGACTAACACAAAATAATAAAATTTAAAGATTTATTTATTTAAAAAAAAAAGAGTAGAAATTTTAAAGAATAAGAAAGACTCAAGAGGGGAGCCTGGGTGGCTCAGTCGGTTAAGAGTCTGCCTTCAGCTCAGGTCATGATCTCAGGGTCCTGGGATGGAGTCCCGCATCGGGTTCCCTGCTCAGTGGGGAGCCTGCTTCTCCCTCTACCTGCCCTCCACTCCGGCTTGTGCTCTCTCTCTCTCACTCACTCTCCCTCAAATAAATAAAATCTTAAAAAAAAAAAAAAAAAGACCCAAGAGAGAGGAATATCAAAAGAAATGCGTGAGCCTTGTTTGGGTCCTGATTTGAAAATAGAACAAGACAAGACAAAACAAAACAACCCTAAAGAGACATCTTTAAGAGAACTGATCTAATATTAAGGAATGACTGTTAATTTTGTAAGAGTGAATAATGGTGTGGTAGTTATATTTCTAAGAAGTCCTTACCAATTACAGATGCAGCCTGAAGTATTTATGGCTGAAATGACACGGTGTCCGGGATTCACAGAGTCGGGGAGTAACAGGGGACAGAGTTAAATGGCTGGAGCTGGGCAATGAGTGCCTGAGTTTTCATCATACCCTTCTGCCTGCATTGTGTATTCTCTGGAAGTTTTTATAGTAAAACCTTTCATGAAGTCACCATTATATGGCTACAAGTCATGTCCGGTGCTGGATCAGACACTTTTGGTGCCACCTCAGCATCTGTTGGGCTGACCAGGGCTTGCATCCATGGCTGGGGGGTAGTTCCCTGCAGCTTTGACCTGCTTCACTTCCAGAATGAGCCACGGGTCTCTCTGACTTATGGCAGCGGATGCCGGCTTGAGCCTGCTCAGCACATCCCGCACCCCGCCAGGAGGAGCCCCCAAGTGTAGGGGAGTTAGCGTCCCGTGAGCGTAAGTCCAGGTGCCTTGCTTTAAAGGTGCATAAACTGGGATTGTGTGAAGGGAAGGGACACCTTCATGACAGCTGGTTGGTGACAGAGCTGGACCAGGGGTTCTGTCTTGATGGCTCCCACAGCACCCAGCAGAGGGCTTTGCCCGCAGCAGGCTCTCAATAAGGATGTTTTGCATGATTAAATAGAGACCATAACAACACAACACAATTAACAATAGCAGGTTCTAAAACTAGGTCTTTTTTTTTTTCCGTATGACTGATTTTAAGACCCCGAAGTATTATTTGAGAAAATGAGTACCTGTGAAGGAAGACGGTCTCTTGTGCTCCAGCAATACACTTCCACATCGGTGGTAAAACACCGAGCTTACTGCCTCTTAGCTCTACCTTCAACATGATGAGCCCAAGTGTCCACGCGGGTAGGCGTACCTGCAAACAGGTGTGTGTGTGCTCCATATTGCTGGAGATAAAAATAGCTCATGAGCTTGGAAGAACAATCTGCTTTAATTCCAGGAATTTGAAAAAATGCTTTGTAGTGAAGAACAGAATGTCGGTTTTGAAAGTAATTGGCATTTTCCCCCAAGCACAAATATTTTAAATATTAACATGAGTGAGATAACATGCAGAGGCAACTCCTCCAGCCCAAGTCCTCGTGACTACAGGAATCCATTCCTTCTCTTCTCTTTCCACGCTCTCCTGGGGCTTTCAGGGAGCTGCGACAAAAGTGGCAGGATTGCCAAGGTTTGAAAAATAAGCAACTTGGCTATCAGGTAAAAATATACAAAAGATATCCATACCCTCTATTTTTGTGTAGAGAGCAAGGAAATATTTTTTTATTAGAAAACTGGCAAGCAGAAAGCTAGTTGAGTGATGAAGGTTCCAACTGCGTGGCTAACCTGTTTAGCCAGGACCAGATGGTTCAGAGGGCTGGTAATGAGATCCAAAGTATTCTCTATCTAGGTCAGCGTTGAATCCAGCCTAGGTCACAAATAACAGAGTGGTTTGGCCAGATGTGTGTTCAGAAGCTGATGGAAATGAGAGAGTGTTCTGAGATACAGACATATCTGACTTTGGGTCTAATTTGTCTCCTTTTTGGGCAGGCTTTGGTCCTGAGTTCTCAGATGGGGTTGTGGAAGGAAAACTTTCTGTATAGAATAGATCTGCAATTGTGGTTCTTTCCCAAAAGATTACAGAATGTCATTGACTTTCCAGAACTTTAAAGGAAAACAGTGTCGGGGACCCTGGGTGGCTCAGTTGGTTAAACTTTCGACTCTTGATCTCAGTTCAGGTCTTGATCTCAGGGTCGTGAGTTCAAGCCCTGTATCGGGCTCCATGCTGGGCATGGAGCCTACTTAAAAATCTTTTTTTTTAATTTAAAAAAAAGTTAGAAAAAGAAAAACATAGTGTCTAGTATGAACCAGAATGCAGGAAATCCTCTCATACATGGTAGATGAGTGTAAATGATTACCACTTTTCTACAGATAAATTTGACCATATATATCAAAAAACCCTAAAAATTGCACAGTACTCCACTTCTAGGAATTTATTCTAAGGAAATAATCAAGGATGTGCCCTAAGATCTTATTTATATTAAAAATAAAGATAAAAATAATAACAATAATTTTTTTTTCAAAAATAGAGCAATGAACTAATCTTATTGCCCAACAGTAGGAGATTTTTAAAATGATGGTGTGATGCACTATCTTCAGCCATTAAGAACAATATTGCAGAAATGTATTTATTGACGTAGAAAGACAAAAAGCTGGTTATAAAGTAGCCTGACCTCACTTTTGCTTCTCGAAAGCTTTTTATCCACACATGCATATGCAGGTGCTTAGAAAGATGTATGAACAGTTGGTCACAGTAATCTCTGGGTAATAGAATAAGAGGCACATTTTCTTTCCTTCTTTGAGTTATTTCTGTTTTCTAAACTTTTTTATAATAAACAAGAATTTACTTTTATGTTTGCTGTTGAAAGGCTATTTAAAAACAGAAATTAAGAGCTGTTCAGGACGATTCTCTGTAGTGGCCAAAAGGCAGGATGGTGGAGGTGTCATCCATGGAAGAAAAGAGGTATGGGAAAGGAATATGCAATGGACTCTGCGCTCTTTCAAGGGAGATGTGATGCTAAGGCACTGAGCCCCAAACTTGCATGGAATGACCCTGCTGTGGAATTGAAAAGAAACCTCTGCGGTCCTCCACAGCAATGCAGGGCTGCCGGTGCACCTTAGAACTGCCAGGCTGCACCCAGTCAGCACCCTGAGAAGAAGCCTTCCATGGGTGGGGGTGGACCCAGGTAGAGGCAAGGGGGAGGGGCAGCTCCTGGGCTGGAACAAAACCCAGGCCACCGGCAGCTTTCTTAAAAGTTACTCTTCTTGGCTTATTCCTCATTGATTTAAACATATAATTTCCTAATCCCTCAACAGCAGTCTTTGAAAGTATGGAAGAAACATCAAGAGAGAACATATAAACATCAAGAGAGAACGGAGCCAGCCAGCCAAAGGGGGATTTTTTTTCCCAGCTTTCCCATTCCGAGGTGTTTCCTTCTACCAACAGATGTCTCAGTGCCAGGGGAGCCCAGCTCTGGATGGACACTCCTTTTTCTCTTTGTCCCTCTGAGGTCTGGAATAAGTGTCCTCCCCCTCTTAGCACATGCGTGTCCTCAATTAAAGTGTGTACAGCAGCCCGATCTAGGATGGTAAATCCACCCTGGAATGCTCACATGAGCTCAAAAAGCAAGCAAGGTGGCAACCCAACCGAGGGTTTTGAGCTTTCCGGGTAAAGGCGGGGCTGATGTGCACAGCTTTCCCCACGATGGGCTCCTGGGCTCCGGCATAGCAGACTCAGGAGTTAGGAAGACACAGGGTTCAGAGGTGACAGTGCCCAGAGCTGAAAGACCCACGATAGACCAACACAGGCATCCCAGGGGCCAGACTCTACTTAGCACCCCTGGGTGCTACAGAGGAAGGGCTTTGGGACCACACGAAGCTGATTCTGAAGAATTTGGAGGCCAATGGCACTGTTTCTGGAGCTGCTTGGGATAACTGACAAAACTCTTGGAGTCTTAGTACCTTTGTTTGTAAAGTGAAAATAACAAAACCCAGGGAAGTTGTGGGAATTAAAGGAGACAGTTAGGTCCGAGGGCCCGGAAGAGTCTCACAGAGATGTGCAGCACAGGGCTGAAGGAGAACTCCCGGAGTCCTACCCTCTGAGTGGTCATCCTGGGAACAAAGACAGCTAATCATCTACCCCAATATCAGCCCTCCCTTCTTGGCCAGGCAACAGCTCCCTGGAATAAAGCTCGCGTGGCCCAGGCTCTCCTGTATCTAGCTGTGGTCATGAGAGATATTCCGGCCCGTGGGACACTCCATTTACATGGGAGAGTCATGCGCATCTGGGGTTTTGGGGAGGAGTGGGCCCTGCACCGTGCCGCGCACCCCCCCCCCCATTCTCCTGGGCCAGAGCATCAACTAGATGGCCGAAGCTGAACAGTCAGATAATCATATTGGGCCGCGAGCCGAGGATGGCAGTGGTAAGGCAGGAGCCTGAATCCCTAACAGTTTCCCAGAGCCACCACAGCAGCCCAGACACCCTAACTCTGGATTCATTTACAGGACTGAAAGATAAACTCCTGTGTTGTTTCAGCCACTACTGTTTTAGATTTTCACTCCTACACGGACAGATCCAGTCCTAACTTAAACATCACTCGTGCTATATGTAAAGCTGTGAAAATAAAGGCTAGCGGCTGACCACCCTAAGAGTAATCTTTCACGTTCATATAAGCCCCCCACCCCCAGAGCCTCTTATATCACGCAGTCCCTGACTGACCAGGCTCTCTTTTGTCTATAGCAAGTCACCACGCACCCAGAAGGGTTTCCCCGCTGATTCAAGGAACAGGGCTCCTCTGTGTGCAGCCAGCACAAGAAGACCCCAGAGTCACTGAATCTATTTGAACACCAAAGACAGATTATGTTTACAGGAGCGAAAGCAAACGCTTATCCACCTATCTGCAGAGTGGGGGCAGGAGGCTATAGTATAGTATATTACAGTATGTAGTATAGCATTTAATACGATACTATATAGCATAGTATTAAAGCTTTGAACTCCAACATTTCAGAGACATTGTTCAAGATCCAGAAAGACCTGCTGCTCATAAACTTTTAGGAATGATTTTTTTCCTTTAAACAGAAGATTTATTTTCATCTCCCCTTTCCCGTTTCTGTTTATTTTATAAGGGACCCCGATATGATACAACAAGCGTGTTTTGCACTAATTTTCTTTCCTAAATACTTTTGTCTCTGATAGTGTTTTGTACCAAAAAAAAAAAAAAGTGATTTTCTTGGCTATAGCTTCTTTGAGGTGGCTTATTTCCTTGCTAGAAAGAATTGCAGAGTTTATTTTGGTGGTTGCTTGGCTGGTTTGTTGGGGTTTGTATGTGTGGTAAAATATACATAACATAAAATTTACCATTTTACCCATTTTTAACTGTACAGTTTCCTGGCATTAAGCACATTCACCTTGTGGTACAACCATCACCACCACGTATCTCCGCAATGTTTTCATTTTTGCAAACTGAAACGCCATACCCATTGAATAACTTCCCTCTCCTCCCCCCACCCCCTCGGCTCCTGGCAACCCCCATTCTACTTTCTGTCTGGATGAACTGACTTTTCTAGGAACCACCTGTAAGTGGAATCACACCATATTTGTCCTTTTGTGTCTGACTTGTTTCATTTGGCATAATGTCTTCAAGGTTCATCCCTGATGTAGCATGTGTCAGAATTTCATTCCTTTTAAAGGTTGAACAAAATTACTCTGTTGGGTGGCTACACATTTTGTTCATTCACCCATTCATCTGTGATGGCCCCTTGGGTTGCTTCCACCTTTCGGCTATTGTGAATAATGCTGCTATGAACATGGGGATACAGAGTTCTGCTTTTGAGGACCCTCCATACTGTTAAGGATTGCTTCAGAAGAAGAGCATGAGGGTGTAATTTTTCCAGGAGTGGTTAAAACAATGATTCCCAAACTGGATTATGCATCAGAATGACCTGGGAACTCTTACATGCAAATTCCTGAGCGCCCCATTTTCCAAGACTATTGAATGAGATTATCTGGGGGAGGAGCTGGGAATCTGTAATTTAACACAAGTCCCCTGTGCCACTCATCTCTGGAGTGTCCTACGGGGCCATCAGGGGCAGGGAGGAGGGGTCCAGCTGCCCGGCGGTGTCTACTACACACACCCAAAGGGAGACAAGCTTTGTTAGACACGGGTCCCACGCTGCGTTGCTCTCCACATGTGGTAGCAATTTCTTGTAAGAAAGAGAAGGAGTAACAAAAGCCATCTTCCTGTCTGGTGAGGAACCATAATAATAGCTCTCACTGCTCAGGACTCAGGGCTTACTGGCATGATCTTCCTTGTTAATCTCTCAAGAGTGGGCAGAGAAGATGCCACAGGGCATGTTTTTACACACTCTTCCTGAGACAGGATCTGATTGGCCCTGTTTTTCACTCTCCAATATCGAGGGCTCTTATTTGACAGTGCCTTGGGTCAAGCTTTCTCATAGGTGGTTTGGCTTCCTAGCACCTAGCCTATCAGAGCCTTTACTAGGGATTCCCAATTCAATGCTAGCTGTTGGCCTCTGCCAACAGTGGGCGCTTCCAGGAGTGTTTGTAAGGGTCTGTGGATCCTCCAGGACAGGCAAGGAACGTTGTGAGCATAGCTTTCCTCCTTTGAGCACCTGAATTTGTTTTTTTTTTTTTTTTTTTAAGTTTCGTTTTGTAGTTTGCTATAACATCATTCGTATTGAGCTTAGAAAATTTGGAAACTATAGGAAAATAGAAGGAAGGAGGAAAAAAATGTGGTCCTAATCCCACTTCCCAGAGTTTACCATTTTTGTGAATTCCTTCCTGTCTTTTTTCTCTGCATAGCATTTTCCCATGTTATTATAAACTATACATGCATTTCAGTGGGTGCGTGGATCTACCATGGATTACTCAATTCTTTCTTTACTTTTAAATATTTTTAGTTGTTTCCAACTTTTCTCTATTGAAAATGGTATTATAATGAACATCTTTAGACAGAAAGCCTCTTGCATTATTTTCCCTTGCAGCAAAGGCCAAGAAATAGGATTATTAAGTCAAAGTCATGAACATAGTAAGGCCTTTGATATATGTAGCCCATCTAATTTTTGAGAGGATGGGTACCAAATTGCACAACCATGGGCAAATATAAAAATGGGCACCATTACCTAGATCCTATTCTAGTGGTTGGACGCTGAATGACTTTGCCCTCAGGGAACATCTGACAATATCTGGAGGCATTTTTGATTTTCATAATGGGAGGGATACTACTGGCATCTGTTGAGCAGAGGCCGGGGATGCTGCTAAGCATCCTACAATGCACATTATAGCTATATACAACAAAGAATCATCTGGCCCAGAATGTCAATAGTGTCAAGGTTGAGAACGCAACTGTATTGTAACCATCACTCGGATCACAACCCATTCAGGGAGAAAAAGACAGAATCTTATCAGTTCAATTTCAGGGCCCAGCTGTCAGGTGCTGTTGCTTCTGTCAGTGCTACATGATGTCAGTGATGAAAACCAGTCTAAACATCAGCTCAATGTGTCCTTGTTCAAGATTGGCACACTGCTCCAGAATCAGATTTCACCTTGACCAACCCAGGGCACTACCTGAAGCACCTCTTACCCTGGGGCCCTGAGAATTCTTACTAGTCAGCTGCCCATGGCTCTCAGTCCAGACCACTGCCTCCCATCAGAAATGTTCCAATACAATTCAAAACAGGGGATCCATATGCTCTGATTTTGAGAAATTTTCCGGGATCCTATGCAAATTTACCCATACTTCATCCTTTCTCAAACCCACAGTAGCCCCTGTGCAATACACCCAAACCCTAGGACTTTGAAGACAGGGATTCAAGTCACAGATCTAATGTGTGGTAGAGACAGCTAACTCTTCACAGTATCTATTCTCCTTTTCTTCCATGGTAATAGAATCTTCAGTTTTTAGCTGGTCAATGTCTTCTCAGAATAAACACTTCATTTCCTAGACTTTCTTGCAGCTATCCAATGGCTTGTAAGTGGAAGTGTTGAGTGTGACTTCTGGTGGTGTCCTGTCAGAGGCAATGCACCCTTTTTTACTGATGGCGTAAATAAATGTGGACATGCTGGCTTGATCTAAAGCAGCCATCTTAGACCAAGAGGTGGAAGTCAAGTTTGGAGGATGTCAGAGCAACAAGATAGAAGGAGCCTGGGTCCTTGATGATGGTGGAGTTACTGTGCCAACCCTGTACTCTTTACCACCAGGCTTCACTATGTGGGAGAGAAACAACCCATGTTTAATTTAAGCCACTGTTATTTTGGTCTCTGTTACAGCTGAACCTAATCCTAAGTGACACGTAATCCAACGTCCTCATTTGAAAGATAAAAATGCAGGTCTGAATGGACTATATCAGGCTTGGTTCATTGTGCCTTTTCTGCCAGCTGTCTGGGAGTTTGCTGAATAAGAAAAAAAAATGAATCATTTAAAAGAAATGGTGTATTTTGGGATACTTTATGAGATTGATAACACAAGAGAAGATAAAAGACTTGAATTTGGAGGAAAGCAAAGGCTTCAGAATATGTGAGATGAGATTTGGGGCACAGTAAGGAAAGAGAAAATAAAGCGTCAGCCCTGATTTTTCAGGGTTAGATCTCCTGAATCTAGGAGTAGTTAAAACTCTAACGACACTCTTGTTGATGTAATGATCCGTTTTTAGCAGTCAGCATGTCTGAATGCAGAGACTGTTTATAGAGCAGCGTAATTAATAGATACTTCATGGAAGTGATTGTTGCTGGTTCAATTATTCTTTAAGAGATTGGACAGATCAAGAGACTGCTCTGGCAAGAGAATCACCCTTTCTTTTCTCCCCTTCGAGATAAGTGAGCACTCATAATTTATTAAAATTATCCCTTTGGTTTCATTTCACTCACAAAGGAAATGTATGCAGCTTCTTAAAATATACAGATTTATTTCTCCTAGAGTCTAGCAGGTAAAGAGAAAGATAATCGGCATCCTATTGAGTTAGAAGAAAGCTGTGTCTGCACATTGCCTAAGCAACCAGTCGCTCAGGACAATTCTGCCAAAACACCCGTCGACTCTGTGAAAAATCCATCAGCCTGGTTATGTGACATCCCACAGCCCTCTGTTTGCCCTTACCAGATCGAGTAGCTGAATTTCTTATTTTCTATTGCCTCTATTGGCTTCCTAAAGACACTGCTGCAGGTAAAGCTTTGACTTCATAGAGGAAGTCATCTATCTTTAAAACTCCCCACAGGGTGACTTCCCTCATGACCATCAGAAAATGCTCTGCAGAAATAAGCTTCCATTGCCCACTGGAGCTTGAAGAGTCAAGTGAAACCTAGTTCCTGGGACAAACAGAAACAATTAGAAAGAGGGCCATTAATTGGCCTTCCCCCTTTTCTTCTTCTCTGTGCCCAGAAAATGGTTTTTCTTGGCTCTAGGACTAAGTGGAGTGAACACCTGGTCCAGATTTGCTTGGATCCTTCTTCTCTAAGCAACTAATTCTCGATAGAAAATATGCTTATATCACATAGGCCCACACCAAAGTGAAGGAAAAGCCTCCATTTATCCTGTCTCTTTGATTTCATTTCAGCCTCTGGAGGCAAAGTCAGCCCAGGCAAGCCTCACGCAGTACTTCACGGCACAGAAAACTGTTGGGTCTGGCCGGCTGCACTGTTATCATAGAGCGACAGAACCTTGCTTAGCAGCAGCCTCTTGAGCAGGTTGCTGTGCCTCTGAAGGCTGCTTGCATCACAAAAGAGTATCTGAGCTGCACCGAGATTCAACCTCCGAAACTTGTGGGTGAGCCACCCTGTGTACATCCACCTTTCTATGCAGTTACTCTTCTCATCTGTGACTGGCCTACTTTCATATCTACTTCTCTCATTCTCCTTAGTCTAGCCAGTTCCAGCTTCACATGAGCTGCCACACCCTGGTTCTATCTGCTAGTTCAATCCCTCACTTCAACCAATGGTGTGCCGGAGCCAGCTCTTATTGGCTTAAGAAAGCCAATTGTGCATAGCTCTTCATAATGCTATGTTCAATAGCATCACATTGGTAGCTGGAAATCAGGCATGGTAAGGGTAATTACATCACAGAAATCAGCAAAATCTATAAGAACTCCCCCATCCTGACCCAGAAAGCCGATTAAACGTTTGCCACCATGTGCTGGATCTATCCCTTTTGAAAAAGGGTAAATATGTGTCCATTTATCATAGTCAATATAAATAATACACTACATTAAAAAATAATTAAAAAAATAAAGAATTTTAGACCAACCTTAACTGGATTCTGGTTTGAACCAACTAAATGTAAAAGGATATTTGGAAAAATTTGAAACCAAATATAGATAATATTAAAGAACTCATGTTAATTTTTTAGGCATAAAAATATTATGGAAGAATAGAGGGGCACTTCCTCAACCTGATAAAGAACATCTACAAAAAACCTATAGCTAACTTCGTTACTTGAGAGAAACTAAAAGTTTTCCCACTAAGGTCATGAATGAGGCAAAGATGTTCCCTCTTCTTTTCAGCATTGTACAGGAAGTCCTAGCTAATGTAATAAGATAAGAAAATGAAACACAAAGGATACAGATTGGGGTAGAAGAAATAAAGCTGTCTTTGTTTACAGACAACATGGTTGTCTATGTAGAAAATCTGAAAGAATCAACAGTAACAACAAAACCTCCTGGAACTAACAAGCTATTATAGCAGGGTTGCAGGATATAAGATTAACATACATCGCTTTTCTATACAGCAGCAATGAACAAGTGGAATTTGAAATTAAAAACATATTACCTGGGGCGCCTGGGTGGCTCAGATGGTAAAGCATCTGCCTTCGGCTCGGGTTGTGATCCCAGGGTCCTGGGATCAAGCCCCGCATCGGGCTCCCTGCTCGGCGGGGAAACTGCTTTTCCCTCTCCCTCTGCTGCTCCCCCTGTTTGTGCTCTCTCGCTCTGTCTAATAAATAAATAAAATCTTTGAAAAAAAAACATACTACTTATGTCAACTATACTTAAAAAAATATTTTGAAAACCACATCATTTACATTAGCACCTCCCAAAATAAAATACTTAGGTATAAATCTAAAAAATATGTACAAGATCTATATATGAGGAAAACTACAAGACTCTGATGAAAGAAATCAAAGAACTAAATAAATAGAGAGATGCCCATGGATAAAAAGACTTAATATTGTCAAGATGCCCATTTTTCTCAACTTGATCTATAGATTCAATGCAATCCCAATCAAAGACCCAGCAAGTTATTTTGTGGATATCAACAAACTGATTCTAAAGTGTATGTGGAAAGGCAAAAGACCTAGAATAGTAACACAATATTGCAGGAGAACAAACTCAGAGAATTGAAATTACCTGACTTCAAGGCTTACGATAAAGACAGAGTAATCAAGATTGTGTGATTAGACAAAAATAGACAAAAGAATAGACAAATAGATCAACAGTACAGAATAAATAGTCCAGAAATGGACCCCCATAAATATAGTCAACTGATCTTTGACAAAGTGGCAAAGGCACTTTGCAGGAAAAAAAGTCATTTCAATGAATGGTGCTGGAACAATCAGACATCCATATTCAAGAAAAATGTATCTAAACACAGACCTTATGCCCTTCGCAAATTAACTCGACATGGATCACAGACCTCAATGTAAAATGCAAAGCTATAAAACTCCAAGCAGCTAACACAGGAGAAAATCTAAATGTCCTTGGGTATGGCGATGACTTTTTAGATACAGCACCAAAAGCACAATCCATGCCTTATAATTGAGAAGCTGAACCTCATTAAAATTAAAACCTTCTGCTCTGCAAAAGACTCTGTCAAGAGAGTAAGAAGACAAACCACAGACTTGGGAGAAAACTTTTGCAAAAGACTTATCTGATGAAGGACTGTTATCCAAAATGAAGAATTCTTAAGACTCAACAATGAGAAAATGAACAATCTGATTTTTAAAATGAGGAAAAGATCTTAACAGACACTAAAGAAGATATACAGATGGCAAGTAAGCATATGAAAAGATGCTCAACATCATATAATCATTAGGTAATTGCAAGTTAAAACAACAATGAGATACCACTACACACATACATATAAGAATGGCCAAAGCCCCAAACATTGACAACACTAAATGCTGTCAAGGATGTGGAACAACAGGAATTCTCACTCCTTGCTGGTGAGAATACAAAATGGTACAGCCACTTTGGAAGATAGTTTGGCAGTTTCTTACAAAACTGAACGTATTCTCACCATACAATCCAGCAGATGTGCTCTTTGGTATTTACCCAAGTTAGGTGAAAAGATATGTCCACACGAAAGCATGCACATGGGTATTTATAGTAGCTTTATTCAAAATTGCCTAAACTTGGAAACAACCAAGAGCTACCGTCCTTTAGTAGGTGAAGGGATAAATAAACTGAGGTGCATCTAGACAATGGAATATTATTCAGCGCTAAAAAGAAATGAACTATTAAGCCATGAGAATATATGGAGAGACCTTAATGCATATTACAAAGTGAAAGAATCTAATCTAAAAAGGCTACATACCATATAATTGCAACTATATGATGCTCTGGAAAAGGCGAAACTATGGAGACAGTAAAAATATCAGTGGTTGCCAAAGGTTAGGGGGTTAGACAAATAGGCTGAGCACACAGGATTTTTAGGGCAGTGAAACTATTTTGCATAATGGTATAATGGTGGATATATGTCATTATACACTTATCAAAACAATAGAACGCACAACACCAAAAGTGAATTCTAACGTAAACTATGGATTTTGGGTGATCATGATGTGTCATGTAGGATCATCAACTGTCACAAATGTACCACTCTAGTGACAGATATTCATAATGGAGCAGTCTGTACATGTGTGGGGGCAGGGGGCATATGGGAAATCTCTGCACTTCCCACTCAATTTTGCTGGAAGTCTAAAACTGCTCTAAAAAATAAAGTCCACTTTTAAAGAAATGGTATTCTGGTTATGTAGGGAATTGTTTCTGTAGTTTAAAGAAGTATTGAGGGATTAAATGCCATAATGTCTATAATTTACTTTAAAAACACGTCAGAAGAAGAAACAAAGCAAATATGGAAAAATGTTAACAATTGTTAAATCTCAAGGACAGATGTAGGGAGGTTCTTGCTGCTATTCTCCATTTCTGTATTTTTGAAATTTTTCGTAATAATAATTTTAAAAGAACTTCCAGCCATGAAAGCTATGAGTTTGGACAATCTCAAGTAGAACCATTCATATCCGTCCCCTACAATCTGGGCCTGGGTTACTCGAAAAGTTGTAAACCTACTGGGTTGTGATCGTCTCAGTGAAAGCCTGTAGAGCACACGCTTGGATTGGGCCAAGTCAGCCGCTGGCCAGGGCTCTGCCTGCCCCTGTGAGCACGCGGGACGGGGCTGGGGTTAAGTCTGCAGAGGGCAGAATGAGGCAGCCACTGACTAGCCGGCATTTCGGGCTTTCCCAGTCAGGCTGGAGGCAGATGCGTGCAGTACACCTTTCACTATTTAACATTTGTGCTTTTCCTAATTGTATAGACTGACTGAAAACAACTGTTTTTCAATAACCCTCCGAGGAAACCCCCTCCCCATTTTATTCAATTAAATGTTTTAGTTTCCACGAACTGCATTTAGCATGGTTATACAATTCTCTGAGCGGCAAATACCGTTTAATCAAAATAATATTTTATTTTTAAAGATTTTACCCATTTATTTGACAAAGAGAGAGACAGCAAGAGAGGGAACACAAGCAGGGGGAGTGGGAGAGGGAGAAGCAGGCTTCCTGCGGAGCAGGGACCCCGATGCGGGGCTTGATTGCAGGACCCTGGGATCACGACCCGAGCCGAAGGCAGAAGCCTAATGACTGAGCCACCCAGGCGCCCCTCAAAATAATATTTTAAAATATCTCTTTTCTTGTACTGATGCCTCCCCCTTTTCTTCCAAGGGCCTTGGGGAGTTTTAGGGATCTTATAAATGCAAAGAGAAAGAGTTCACATTTAGCTTCTAGCATCCAAACTAGGATTTTATTTTTTTGGAAAGATTTTATTTAATTATTTATTTTAGATCAAGAGAACATGCAGTGCAAGTGGAGGGGGGCGGGGGGTTGGAGTGGAGTGGGAGGGAGAGGGATAAGCAGATTCCATGCTGAGCAAGGAGCAGGTCGCAGGGCTCAATCCCATGACTGGGAGATCATGACCTAAGCCGAAACTGACTGAGCCACCCAGGTGCCCCAAAACTAGGATTTTAAAACAAGAAGTGTCTTTAGGGAAAAAGTTTTGTAAGTCCTTCTATCCCTACCCTTTAGGGAGAATGGCAGTCCTGGTGGACCTGGGGGTGACCCTAGCCTTTTAGGTCACAGAGTCCTATTCAATCAGGAAGAGGAAGGGGGCCAGGGAGGGAGAAACCAGTGTCGGGTATATGTCCTAAACACTGTCTCTGGGCTTATGTAGTGTGTCAGATGAATGGAGAGAAACTGGGGGCACCACTTCTGCCCATATCTTATTTGGGACCCTGGGAGGAGCTTACCCCATGAGCTCCCCACACCAACCTTCCACGGGAAGCTACATCAGAGAACACTCAGAGGCACATGTGATCTAGCAGAAGGAGTTTGGCTCTTATGTGATGGAAGGTACCCCACAGTCCCCATGTACCCTCTCAGGGGAAACGAAGCTGAACTGAGAGGCACTGGGCCTGCCGGCAGCCCCCTGGTGAAGGTGAGGTGGCCCCAGAGCAGAGGAGAGTGGGACAGACACTCAGAAGACTCTGGTGCCAGCAGAAGTAACAGTGGGCCTAGTCAACCTGAGAGAGACCAGTCTGTGAGTGACAGCAGTGACACCAATAGGACATGCAGACCCAGTGGTCACCATCCACACAGCAATCCCAGCCTGCTGCTCCATGGCCGAGACTGGCCCTCACATCTATCCAACCACCCCACCCTCCCTCTGATACCACAGGGTCCTGTAAAATACAGCCCTCTCCCCAGTATTTACACATCACCTCAGAGGAGCAGAAAGTGGAGCACTTTCCCCCAAAGACCTAGAAAGACTGTGTCAACGACTGCATTTAACCAAGCGCACTGGACCTACGTAAGCATGAGCTGCTCCTGTCCCTTCCTCCTTCTACCCAACAGGGCGGGCTCTTCTGACAAAGACTGAAGGAACTATAGTTCCTTTGCTCATCTGAATGCAACGTGAGAAGATCCAAATCATGCTACAGCCTAAGTTTGTTCTGTGGCACATCCTTCTCCCAAGATGCTCACGACAAGAGTCTCATGACCAAATAAGTCTGGGAACACCTCTATCCTGAATACCCTGACACACTTTGACATATTGAGGGTTCTGAAGGTTTCACAGTGAAAAGCCTGTTGAATCTTTGTTGATCTCAGCACCATGCTTGGCCCCCACTCCTTCCCTTTGGATAACCTCCATTAATGTCCCAAAGTACATGTGTTCCCATGAACATGCTAAAACCTTGTTCAGTGGAAAAGAAAGTTTGCTGGGCTCACCTTTGGAAAACCACATTTAGGCTCCAATGGGTGGCGCTGGGGGGGGGGTTGTTATTTTCACTTACCTCCTTGCAGAAGAAATGAAGCACCTCCCAAGCAGTTCCCAGGTGGCTCAGGCACATGATGCAGACACTTTCCAGCATTTCCAGCCCCTTGTCAACAGGCACATTTGTGTGATTAGGGTCAGGTATATCCTGCATGCAGGACTTGACTCTAGCTGATTCATGGTTTTCATTTTGCTGCCAGAGACAAGTTGTTAAAATGCAAACACATATTTTTAGTTTTCCTTCACCAACCATCGACTGAAGTGGAAAGAACACTGGATTAAGTGAGGAGTGTAGAAAAACCTGGGTTTGAAGCTCTGCCCATGCACCAGTGGACAACCAGCCCAGTTCAAGTGTCAACAAAACCATCAAAGGCAAATGGAAGTGGACTTGGACCCTTCCCTGAAAACCCTCCCAGGACAGGATGTGGGCTTCCCAAATTCCTTGGGCATTCCTACATATCACTCCCATGGCCTCCTTGCCATCTTAGCCCTCCCTGTGTTTGTCCCTCAGACTAAGACCTAAGCAGTCCTGGATTGTATCTGGTGTTTCTGGGGTCTCCTAAGGGCCCATGTCCTAACTCCCATCCCCTTCCCCTTGGCTTTTTCACTCTTCCCTGCTGTGGCCTGATGACTTCAGCTGAACCACAATGATGAGAACAGATAATCTGTAGCCTCGGACATCCCATAGAGCCTTAGATTCGTTCCATAATGACATTAATAAAAGCTACCTGTTTTGTCTGCCTTGCAGGGCTGTTAAGAGATCAAAGGAATAAAAGTCTACCTAAGTCTGAGGTTCACTGGAAAGCCCAATACAAATGTCCCTTGTTATTATCTATTTTTATATAATTTAATTTTTGATGTTACACAGTATCTTTAGTGACTCTCCAAACAGCCAGTGTTGTTATTTTTTTTCTCATCTAAGAAAACAAAAGGTTCAGTGAAATATTTTTCTACTCAGAAAAATCTTAAATATGGAAGGAGGGGGTCAGTGGCCTCAGATCCATACCACAAAACACCCCTGTGAAGAGGACACTAGGGCCTGCACAGACAGGTGCCTCCTAGACCATGTTCCTGCGCTAGTCGTTAGCTACAGATCCAGTTCCTGTTCATTTGGGAACTGCTGACACTGAATTTTCACTGGCTTCGATTTTCTGTTGGCCTTCATTACTTCCTTCCTCTCTCCCTGGCTTCCAAGCTTTTGTGATGTTGAAACCTTTGGCACACAGGGCTGCTGACATACCTTTTGTACACCAAGCTGTTGTGCTCTACTTTTAGAAGTAAACACAATCACATGTTGTTTTAAGGAGCTTCTGGAAACCTCTGGGGGAACAGATTCTGTCCAGCTCCGACAGATTTTGAACAGAAAATTTCCGTTCTTCTAACTTCCCCACGTATTAGTGGAATATCTGCTCCAGGTCCGAGTATCAACAAAACCATCAAAGGCAAATGGGAGCCAAGCCCTGGACTCTTCACCACTTTCTTCACACAGAATGTGGGCTCAGATATTCTGAACCAATCACATTTCTGGCAGCACCATCAAAACTCTCAACCTAAAATCAGTCTTGGGGAAACTGAAGTAAGGGCAAAACCCCTGGAGAATACTATTAAAACACTGAAGGTGAAGGGGATACATTTTAATACCCCAACAAATCTCCCCTTGGATTAATTCTGAGCCAAATGAATCATGGCTGCATTGGATTTCTAGCTGAATTGGTTTCCCCACTCCAGTACTGCAGTCCTCAGAGAGACATTGACCAACAGGAATGATTCCAGGGATGAGGGCCAAGGTAGCTCTTCACCCTGTTGGCAAGTGAGGGGGCTCCCTAAGGCTATCAGAGCCTGAACCTGATTGGAAAACTCCATAACCCCCAATATTTGATTATCTTCTTGTTTCTGCGTAATTATAAGGTTAGATTCTATTTGGCAAAGCCTGTCATCTAGTCCACCTTGGAATTTCCAGTTGTAAGACACTGGCAATCACAAATCCTCACTTCCTCCCTTTCCAAAAGGTGAGATTTTGAAATCCTTATCAACTCTCATGTGTGGGGTGTGCTCAGGTACAACATTTTCTGTTTACAACCATTCTCTGGTAAAGCTTCAATCCCACAAGGATAGGGCAAGTATTACCAGTCTCATCTTATGGTTGAACAAACTAAGGGTTGGAGAGTTTGAGGAGGTTCCCCATTGGTCCTACAGTTCGTAATGACAGAGCTACCAAGTCTCATGTTCTTTCTTTTCATTCAGAAGCTTCTTAACCTAGGCCTTTTGTCTGGCTTCAAGAGATTGCCTAGAAAAATTTATACGTACATGCATTTTTCTAGAAAGGGGGTCTATAGCTGCCATGGGATTTCCAAAGAGATGCAAGATTCAAAAATGGTTAAGAACACACTGACTGTTTTGTTTGGCATAGAGAAGGTGTTCAACATTTGCATGCTGAATTGAATTGAGGATAATTGGGGTTGGGGAGATGGGCCTCAGAAGGGTAGCACTCTGTTTATCCAGAAGAGTGCCCTGTGGGGAAGGACTCCTGAGTTGCCACAGTTGAGTTCCTGGTCATGGTAATTCAGAGAACACATTGCAGAAGTTGGGGAGCAGGCCAGGACAATTTCCTGATGCATATATAGCCCAGAACCCAGGACCAACTCAGCTCACCTGGGGAGGACATATTCCTAAAGAAGTTTATCGTGAGAACACTGTTGAAAGAGAGAGAAATCGCCAACCCCTCCCCTGGACTTGGAGTGTGGTGGCCAGTTTAGGGGTTCTTTGGTCTTCTAGGACTTCTCTAGAAACAAAGAAATGAAACCTGCCCCAGGGGATTCCTGCCTTCAGCTGTCCCAAGGCTCATTACAGAGTGAGACAAGGGCAGAGTTGAGCTTCCCAACCTCATGCAGAGAAGATAAATGAATATGGGGCGTTGGCAGAGAGCTGAAACAAATGTGGAGATCAAGGGGCATCACTGTCAAGCCAGTTGTCCTCTTGGCAACTGGACCAGCTTTAACTCTACTCATTTGGGCATCTTAAAGACCTAGACATGTATGATGGTTTGGCATCCCTTCAGAGACATGAAGTAAAATCAGGACATTTTTGTCCTAACAACAGAATATTATATCCCCTCTTGGCTAGCAGGACACATGCTGTTAGAATGTGTAAAATCTGATGAACTTGGGTAGTAGGAAACAAGCATAAGAACCCTAAGTCAGCCTTCCAGTTTGGGCTATTTTGGTCTTTGTGTTTCACAGGATGTGTTTAGAGGAGAGATTTCCGTGACCACTGAAACACAGAGAAACTCGGTGCCTAAAGAAGAATGAGGGGAAACAAGAGCCTGCGTGTGTGTCCCCTGGTAAACAATGAGGCCGGAAGCATCCATCTGGAATGCAGTCAAAACAAACAGCCGCCTGCTGAAATGCTGGGTACCCGTGTTCTCAAAATGGAGCGCCTCCTTAACAAAACTTTGCTGGGGAACAGATATAAAAGGATGGGTGTGGTAAGGAGCTGTATGGGAAAAAGTTGGGAGCAAAGATTTTTTTAGCAGCCAAATAGTATGTGTTTGTGCAGGAGAGACAGAGAGAGGCAGAGAGGGAAAGAGGGGGAGAGAGAGAGAAAGAAAGAGAGAGAGAGAGAGAAGAGCAGAGAAACCAAGATTCAGTTGTTAGAAATGCTCTACGATTAAAATTCAGCCCACAATTCATCTCAGTCCCTTTCAGTGGAGTCCTGGCACTACACTCGGGTTGTGGCAGCTCCTTGAGGGATCCTGAGTATAATAGCCTGGGAAGAAATATATGATACATTTCAAGATCCTTGAATTCGTCTTAATCAAGTTACAATGATGGGGGAGAGGTTCAAGCAGCAGTGCTGGCATTATTTTAATTCACCTAGTGGAAAATTACTGAAGCATATTTCATATAATTAGGGTCAAGAATGGATTTGGCATCATTTGAGGCAAAGGCCCCAAACACAAAGCCGATTCAGCTGGCATGGTTTCTAGCCTAGAGAACAGAGAGTCTGGCAACAATTAACCAGGCAAGAGGAAATAGTAGAGAGACCACTGTTTGGCCACCCTCTGCACAGACCAGGGCAAAGAATTATGGAACTCCAGCAATTAGCAGTATGACGGACCCACTGGAACACAGCAACATGTTGTGAGTAATGGCTTGTGCCTAGAACATCTCAGGAAGTTTTATGAATGTTAATTTAGTTGTGCAATAGTCCAGGAAAGTAAGTGGTCCTTGTTTTGCAAACACTAGGCTTGCTGGGAGCTGGGTCCCCCAGAGACTCACAGCTGTCCTGGGGTGAGTTGACCCTAGATCCTGAGGCTGATAGATTAAAAAAAAGAAGAAAAGAAGTAAACCTATATTGTTAACCACATGGCTGATGAACAGAAACTAGATTTGGAACAGAACCAGGATGCTCAGCACAGATGCTTCCATTCAGGACCAAAAAAGAGTTGTCCTGAGCCTTAAAGCTGTCAGCTGTGTGCAAGAAAGGATGACAGTGAAATCTCCAAACCAGCCTCATGGCATTCTTAGGCCATAAGTGTCCAATGATCTGGCTGCCAGTGTGGGGGAAGTCTGGGGTTCAAGTGTGGTAACATCTTGGCTTGCTGGTGGATGCTACGAAGTCAGAACCAAAAGGCACACACAACATCATTGTGATTACTTTGCTTCCCCCTTAGGCTGCTCCCAGTAGATGCCTTGGGGATAAGACCAGTAGGCTTGTCTCTGGGCAGATTCCAAGAGGAGTATTGGGAAGCAAAGTACCAAATTCTATTATACACAGCAGAGCACATAAATCAGTAGATAGAAAATGTAAGCCTCACAGAGGTGACCTTATGTAAGAGAGGCTTGAACAAGATGGAAGTTACTTCTCTCTCCTGTAACAACTTGGACATCAGCAGTCCGGGGCAAGTCTGATGGTTATGGTGGAGGGACCCAGTCTCCTTCAAACTTGTTCTCTGCTGTGCCTAAGGTATTCCCCTCATCTACATGGTTCAAGATGACTCATCACCACCATGTGCTCATTCCAGCAGCAAAGAAGAGCAGGACACTCCTCTACCCAATAGGAGAACAGTCTGGATGTTCCGCACATCCCTTCCCAGTGGTCGGGAGACAGTCCTGTGGCCACACCTACCTGCAAGGATGACTGGAAAATGTAATTTTTTTCCTGAGTTGCCATGCACCCAGCCAAGAATTGCATTTCTTTGGAAGCAGGAAAGAGGCAGTCTGAGGGCATAGGGGGTGATGGCAGTCAAATCTTTGGCTCCCTGTTAGAAGTCTCCCACCCCATGCTCCTTCATCAGTTGCCCCTCCTCTCCCTCCTCTACCCTCAGCACCTGTGCCCCACACAGCACCTCGACTTCCTCTTTGTCGCATCCTCTTCCTCCTGGGCTCCACAGTCCCACTCAGAACTCTCTTTTTGTCCTCCTCTTTTCATATTCTCTTCTTCACAAGAACTGGACAGGCTTAAAAATAAGGAAAGACAAAGTCACATCTCTCATGAACATCTGGCAAGCATTTTTTTCTGGATGTAACTCCATGTATTATGTTGACCACTTTAAACAGTTACTTCCCTAAATATAGTGGAGGCCTTCCATAAATAGGAAGTGGCTCTAACATTGTTTATACTACATGGGCTCAAAAACACTAAATAAGTTTCAAAGACACAATACACTAAATAGATTTCAAACACACTTCTCTCTTCGTTCTAGCTGGTGGAGACATGGATGGACACATGCAAGAGACAGAAAAGGAAAGGGATGATGGCCAGACCATGTATGACAATAGGACTCTGACTCCCATAAGAAGCCCAGGGAGCCAAACCACAACCTCTGTAGCAATTGGCCCAGAACAGAGTCAGGGCTTGGTCAGTAGCTGCCAGCTTCCCTATTTTTTTTTTGTTTTTTTTTGCCACCACTGCTCCTACAGCCTACTTCTAATTCAAGGCCAACCAGAGGAGCCAAATATCAAATACGTTCCCCTAACCAATCGCATAGGATGCCCTGCTTCTAGTTTATGGGCCTCTGGCTCATCCATGTCTCCTGCTTCCAGCCTCTAATCAGAGGACTCCTGAAGCCATGGCTTTTCTCCCCTGTAAAGCTCTCCCACCCTTCTGTCTGCCTTGGAGTCCCTACCAAAGGCAAGTGCTAACTCCCTCGCTAGGGCAAGTTCTGGATAAATAGTCTCTGCTTGTACCTGTTTGTTTATCTTATTCATTTATTTTCACACTTGTAAAAAACTCACTGAGCTGAACATTTAAGACCAGTGCTCTTTATATTGTTTATTCTATATATCTTACCCATCCCAAATTTTTAAACCTTAACTTTGCTTGACCTTCTGAATAAAGAAAAGATGGACGATGTTAGGAGCAGTAAAGGAAAAGCAAAGAACCTGGTAAAACAAAGTAAGCACCGTCGGCTTCACTGGGTAATATAAGAACCAAGAACTTCTCATTGCCAGTTCATTTGAAATGCCACAGGCAGACTTAGGAACAGCTCCTTCTTTTTATGAAAAGGCCATAATCACTGTGCTAAAAAGGGAGATTGAAAGACAAGATCCCTAGAAGTTGCACATCCAGAGTTTCTGGGGCCCTGTCCTAGAGTGTGCATGCAGGTTGGTGAAACAAGACCCAGATCAAGGCACCGCTAGCTCTAAGTAATAAAACTTTACTGACTAACCCATACAGGCACCATGTTTTTTTCTCCATGCCTCTGTTCTAGGGACACACCTCTCTGTAATGGTCTATTTTGTCTTAGGATATAACTTGCCCCAGCCAGTGTGCGCGCCCCCCCAACCAATCCGGAGACCCACTAAAGGTTGGTGGGATTGGCTTCCATCTGGTCCCCAGAAGCTCTCAGAGTTACCACAAGGAAAGTTCCTCAGTTCTCTCCCATGGCTCAGGGGAGCCCTTGAGGCAAATTAAACCCAGACAATCAGAAACAAAAGACTCCCTTACCAACAAACTGATGTTGATTCTTTTATATTTTGAAGAACTTAATTCAGGGAGGTTCTAGGAACAAAATGGAACTTTCCCCCAATGTTTTGGCTGACTTTTTGACATAAGTTGTGAGGCATAAAATATTCAAAGAAATCAAATATAAAGAGTGAGAGTGAGGCTTAGGATTAGGGTTGAGGCATCGCTAAAAGTCGAAGAATCAACAGTATTGTTTTTGACAGGAACACCAGGCTGTTCTTCCAGATTCCAGAGCTGAATTGCAAATGTAGAGGATAAGCCCTTCTGTTTGTACTCCAGCCGGAGTGAGGTCTACTAGGGTAAAGCAGGGATGGATGACTTCACACTCAGCAAAGGATGGGGGGGGCACTCCAAGGACCTGAACTCACAGCTACCACCAGGGCCACACAGGGATGGCGGATGAAGGGAAGGATGGTCACTCACAGATGGTTGGTATGAGACTCAACTCAGTGATGTTAATGGGGTTGCAAAGTAGAAGACAGGACATTAGATATGAATGCCAGGATCAAACTAAGTATCCCCAAGTCCGCTGTGAAGCACAGGCTTCTCACCTTCCACGAGGAACATGACCTGGTGGGTGTCACCAAGCCCTTCCTTGCTCTCTTCATTCATCCCAGCAGCCCTCCGAGGGGTTCTAGTATTTCCCCCATTTAAAACTGTCTGCAGATGCCCTTCTTCTGGCACCAAATGTGGTACCAATGTCACCCCAATCATATCCTCTTGACTGACAATTATCTTGGCATGCTCCCGTATCACCCTTGCCCAGGACATTCTTAGACTCTTACCATCGAGGCCCTGAACCCCTCTGGTCCAGCAGCCATCATGTTGCTCACATGCATCCCCTCCTTTCCCATTTCCCCTGCCCTCCACTGCTCAGGCCTCTGCAGCCCAGCCGGACTCTGGCCCTGACCACTGAGCTGTGGGCCCCAGCCTCTGTCCTCTCCTGCTGCCACCTGCCCCCCACCACCTTCCAGACTTGGCCACATCCCCCGCCTGACTCCCCAAGCCCTCGTCCCTCCAGCCCCATCCTCTACCTCACTCCCCCGACAACCCTGCAGGCACCCTTTTGTCCAGCCTCATATGCTCTGGCTGATGCTGCCTCTTTCCCCCTTTTTAAAAAAACAGTTTTCATTATGAGCTGTAACGTTAAAAATCCCACTTAGGATGAGGACAGCAACATGAGAACTTCACTCCCCCCCACCCCGCCCCCTGCCTCCCACAATGTGAAAAGACAGATAATCTACAAAAGTTCATCGGAGAACTAAGGTCACAAGGAAACCAGGTGAACTAGATTGCAAACAAGACAAAGCCCTTCAGGGAGATAAGGGACACATGAACTGTTTCACCTTCAGCAGAGCATGGACAGGTGAGGTTATTGTGGGCCACTATGAAACACAGCATAAAGATAGAAAACTAAAATATGCCTGTAGAACTTCATGAATTATTGGAGAGTAAGCACCTGTATAACGGCCCCCCAGGGCAACAGACAGGTTGTTCCCTCCCCTCCTAAGAAGACCAGCACTGCTGGTTTTTATGGTAAAGGCTCCCTTGCTTTTCTTTATCCTTTTACCACTAAATGTGAGTCTCTAATCACTACAGTTCAGTTTGCCTTTTTAAACTTTACAAAATGTAGCCCCACCACAGGTCCTCTCCAGCAGCCTCATTCACTCAGCCCTGGGTGCATGAGATTCTGCCATGCTGCCCAAGAGTAGAACTTAGGCCCGTGCGTCTTTGCTCCTGACTCCTCCTTCCTGGAAGGTCTGTCCCTCACTATCCCACCCAGTCCCCACACATACCTGCCAAATCATCACCGACCCTCAGAATTCAATGCAAACGCCCCTTCCTCCCCCAAGAAGCCCTCCCTATTGCCCCGTATGGAAGCTGCCACACCTGCTCATGACTCCAACACCTTGAACTTATCTGCCAGCTCTTTGGCCTGCCTTGCTCTGCACCATGGTTCCTTGTCCTGAGATTACACCACGTTGTTGTGTGTCCGCAAAACCAGACACCTGGACTGTTTTCTTTATTTGGGATCTGCATGAAACAGAAGGGTCACAGACTCCACTGGGCCAGAGCTTGGCAGAGCCTGGAAGATTTTCTCCTTATTGTTTGATTGTGTCCCATGGTCCTGTAGATTTCGAGGTGTCAGGAACTAGAAGCAAGACTGCGCTTGCTCTGGAGGTTGCTCTGGGGACTGAATCCCACATTTGAACTGTTTCCATTGTATCTGTGTCTTAGAGAAGTGATGCATAGAGTATCGCCTGGCTCTTTGAGCTTCCATATTATTTAGATTTTGGAAAAACAGAGTTTCCTTTCTGGCTCCCTAGGACTAAGCCAGTTGGAGTATCATTTCAGTTTGAATGAAAACAGAGCTCCGTCCCTGACACTGAAATTTTGAGAAACGCAGACTGGAGAGACGGTCTTGGTACACCTTTGATGACCCACAGCAGAGAAAGAGGTATTTGAGACACTTTAGGAAAACTGCCTCTGTGCTCCAAAAGGGACATGGGTGTGGAGGGGGAATGTGAGAGATGGGGAAGCCGAGCAGGACCCCAAAGCACCAGGTCCCATGACAGTAGCCACAAGGACCGAGTCTCTTGCCTGAGGTTGGAGCAGCATCCTCTAGGGTCCCTGTTGCCTGGTAGGGACACTCTGCCTGGGATCTGAGTCCTTTACCTCTATTATTGTTTATACTTCATGGAGTCTGGAAGCTGAAAACACCTGTAAGCTAAGAGGAGGAGGAAGAGTTTACCTTCCTCAAAAACATGAACAAAACCAAAGAACAGTTATTATCCCCAAGCTACATCTTAACAGCAGTGGTTGTTGACAGGTGAGTTTATGGTGAGGAATGGAAGGGGGTGTCTGTCTGTACTGCACCTTTATAAATTGTTTGAAAGCTTTTATAACAATGAAAATATTTGATCAAGGAAACCCAAGAACAAAGTAAAGGTATAATACTAGTTTCTTAGCAAGCATGCAGCCATTCCCCTCCAGACTCTCCCCACTCCTACCCCCTACTCCATGTTGTGGACCCACCTGGACCAGACACCCAATGCCTTTATCCCACAAGCAGCTTCTCCTCTTGCTGCCCGTTTCCCTCCTCCCCTCCCCTCTTTACAGTGTTCTGCAAGAAATCATGGGAGATAGCTCTCTTATCCTACCCCACCCTGCTCATAGCATATTCCATTGCTCCAGTGGAGGGGCCTGCCCTGTGTAACTGTCACATTGGATAGATTGCCTCATGGCAAGGTATTCATGCCTGGGCTAATGCCTATATTTCCCCCACCATGAAATGGTATTTAGAGTTACAAGCTGTTCCTCTCCATTTTATCTAATGATGTCACTTCTTAGAATATATTCCAGAGAGATCACCCAAAGAGGGCGGAATGGGTATTGCTGATGCCCCGCCCAGATCCCCTCTACCATGCCAGAGCACTGGTCCCACCCCTGTGGGATTTTGGCAGCAAACAGCCTACCCCTTCCCCAGGCTGACTCCCCGGGGAGCTTATGTGCCCTCCTCTACCACCCAGGGCAGTCTTCAGCCCATAATTGACTCAAGTTTCTTTGCCTCAAGAAGGGATCACCTCTGTGATGCAGTTCACGCTCCAGAGCTCCCCATGGGATCAGCCACAGGCCAACTCCAGCCAAGGCCCCATCTTTGCTCAGCTCCTTCCCCTGTTGCCCTGCTCCCTTCACTCTTGTCCTCCTTGGGCCTGCACTCAAGGAATCACACGCACCTGAGCCCCACGTCAGGCTCTGCTTCTGGAGAACCTGACCTCAGACACAGGGGAAAGTTATACTCAGTAAAAAGGCCTACTACAGAGTCCTAGAGATAGCGATAGTTAAGCAGATGCCAATAGGAGAGATCATCATCAGAGGTTGGAACTGGGGTAGGAGACTTGCTTTTCACCATCAGCTTTTCTGTTCTCTTTAATTCATTACCATGAGCTTGCATTATTGTGATTCAAGTATATTAAATTTAAAAACAAAAAATATACATCCATACCACCTCCAAATGAAGCGATGGGCTCACACTTAATGGTCGTCTGAATTTCTTTTCGGAAAGTCAGTCCAGAAAATGTCAAAAGTTTTGCTGGGCCTAGAATGAAATTTATACTTCAGGTGAATTTATCTCTTTATCTGTAGGTAGATAGAAGGTTCATATCGTTTTCTGCTGCAATTTGGCTGTATACAGAAAGTAACCAAATCCTAAATCAGAATAGAGTGAAAAACAAAAACAAAACCTAAAATGGGGCCCTGACTATTTGTTACCAAACTATAGGACATTAAGATTATTGTAATACCACCCAATGTCAGTAGCACCCAATATTTTTTTCAATTAAATGACGAGGAAGGAGAATTTGAGGAACAGGATAGTTGGCTGAACAGAAGCTCTGAAAGTTACTGGTCTTACAGGTGCTGATCCAAAAGCAAGACAGCTTCTGCCTCTGGATGGGGGTAGCACTGCTCAGGAGGAAGGCAAGGTCCTCACTGTGCACTGAATGGGGGACAAGGAGGTAGGGGGCCCAAGCTCCTGCCATGTGACTGAATTGGCTGCACTGTGGTCTGAGACAGGGATACCAGCTGATGGAGGCCTGGAGCAAGGGATGGGGCCCACAGGAGCCAGTCCCTAAGGCATTCATGCAGCAGCCATTTGGTGCCTCTTCTGCGCTGGGGACTATGAGGGATGTTGGGGACATCACACACAGAGGAGAGAAATAGAAATAAAGTGTGTCAGTCAGGGCCCTTGACTGCAGGCAACAGAAACAGATTTTGTTTAAAAGGAGCAAAACTGAATTTATTGAAAGGTTAATGAACCACAGAATTGCAAGTTTAGAAGTGCCTTGGAAACAGGCAGGGCAGCTCGGGTTGGAGGGGCTAAAAGGAGGAACTACAGGAATGGTTTAATAACAGAAGAATGTGGTGTGTTCTAGGAGAAAGCATTACAGTGGCCAAGCATAGGCCTTACATCTGTCCCTTGCTGTGTGGGGATGGTCACAGTAGGGATGAGCCCTACATTTGTGGGAGGTGGGGCTCACTGTACTTGCTGCCCTAATGAGACCACATACTGTGGGGATTGTCCATGAGGAAACTGAGGTGCTCCTCAAGAGAGTGAATAGGCTTTCTGGGGGGAGACAAGCAATGAGCTGTGATGTGGAAGATCAGTAGAAGTCAGCCAAGCCAAGGAGAGCAGGCAGTTGAAGAATGCTCTGGCAGAGGACTGCCAATGGCTGGATGCCTTAGAGCCTCAAGCAGTTTTAGAAATGGTAAGAACCATATTTCCCCAATTTACATGGTTCCTTATTCCTAAAGGAGTAATTCAGTTGATGGTACAGCCTCAGGTCATGATGTCTTGGGATGGGGGATATTGGCCTCTCTTTGGGCTTGAGGCCCAGCCTGAGCAGGGCCTGGGTGGGGAAAGGCCTGTCGAGGCCAGCAGGGCCATTGTTTTTAAATGTATATATATTTTTTAATTCCAGTGTTGTTAACATAACAGTGTTATATTAGTTTCAGGTGTACGACATAGTGATTCAACAATTCTATACATCACCCAGTGCTCATCACAACAAGTGCACTCCTTAATCCCCATCACCTATTTCCCCCATCCCCCACCCATCCCCACCTCCCCTCTGGTGACCATCAGTTTGTTCTCTATAGTTAAGAGTCTGTTTCTTGTTTTGCCTTTTTCCCTTTGCTTGTTTGTTTCTTAAATTCCACATATTAGTGAGATCATATGGTATTTGTCCTTCTCTGACTTATTTCGCTTAGTATTATACTCCCTAGTTCCACCCATGTTGTTGCAATGGCAACATTTCATTCTTTTTTATGGCTGAAAAGTATTCCATTGAGTATATACTACCTATTCTTTATCCATTCATCTATTGATGGGCACTTTGGCTGCTTCCATAATTTGGCTATTGTAAATAATGCACGTATCTCTTTGAATTAGTGTTTTTGTATTTTTGGGGTAAATACCCAATAGTGTGATTATTACATCAAAGTGTACTTCTATGTTTAACTTTTTGAGGAAGCTCCATATTTTTTTTCCACAGTGGCTGCACCAGTTTGCATTCCCACCAACAGTGCACCAGAGTTCCTTTTTCTCCACATCTTCATCAACACTTGTTATTTCCTATGTTTTTTATTTTAGCCATTCTGACAGGTGTGAGGTGATATCTCATTGCAGTTTTGATTTGCATTTCTCTGATGATGAGTGATATTGAGCATCTTTTCACATGTCTGCTGGCCATCCAGATGTCTTTGGAGAATGTCTGTTCCTGTCTTCTGCCTTATTTTTTAATTGGATTATTTCTTTTTTGGGTGTTGAGTTGTATAAGTTCTTTATATTTTTTGGATACTAACCCTTTATTGGATATGTCATTTGCAAATATTTTCTCCCATTCCATAGACTGCCTTTTAGTTTTGTTGATTGTTTCCCTTGCTCTACAGGGGAAATAAGAGTAAGCTTTTTATTTTGATGTAGTCCCAATAGTTTATTTTCGCTTTTGCTCCCCTTGCCTCAGGAGACAAATCTAGAAAAATGTTGCTACAGCTAACTTCAGAGACATTACTGCCTATGATCTCTTCTAGGATTTTTATGGTTTCAGGTCTCACATTTAGGTCCTTAATCCATTTTGAGTTTATTTTTGTGTCTAGTGTAAAAAAGTGGTCCAGTTTCATTCTTTTGCATGAAGCTGACCAGTTTTCCCAGCACCGTTTGTTGAAGAGACTGTCTTTTTCCCATTGGATATTCTTTCCTGCTTTGTTGAAGATTAATTGACCATATAACTGTGGATTTATTTCTGGATTTTCTATTCTGTTCTATTGACCTTTACGTCTGTTTCTGTGCCAGTACCATGCTGCTTTCCTTACTACAGATTTGTAAAATAACTTGAAGTCTGGAATTGGGATACCTCCAGCTTTGCTTTTCTTTTTCAAAATTGCTTTGACTATTCGGGGTCTTTTGTGGTTCCATATAAATTTTAGGATTGTTTGTTCTAGTTCTGTGAAAAATGCTATTGGTGTTTTGATAGGGACTGCATTAAATGTGTAGATTGCTTTGGATAGTATAGACATTTTAACAATATTTATTCTTCCAGCCTATGAGCATGGAATGTCTTTCCATTTCTTTGTGTCTTCCTCAATTTCTTTTATCAGTGTTTTATAGTTTTCAGAGTACAGGTCTTTCACTTCTTTGATTAGGTTTATTCCTAGGTATCTTATTATTTTTGGTATAATTGTAAGTGGGATTGTTTTCTTAATTTTTCTTTCTGCTGCTTCATTGTTAGTGTGTAGAAATGCAACAGATTTCTGCACATTGATTTTGTATCCTGTGACTTTACTATTCATTTATCAGTTCTAGTAGTTTTTTGGTGGAGTCTTTAGGGTTTTCTGTGTATAGTATTATGTCATTTATAAATAGTGAAAGTTTTACTTCTTCTTTACCAATTTGGATCTCTTTTATTTCTTTATGTTGTCTAATTGCTAGGACTTCCAGTACTATGTTGAATGAAAGTGGTGGGAGTAGACATCCTTGTCTTGTTCCTGACCTCAGGGGGAAAGCTTTCAGTTTTCCCCCACTGAGTGTGATGTTGGCTGTGGGTTTTTCACAGATGGCCTTTATTATGTTGAGGTATGTTCCCTCTAACCCTACTTTGTTGAGGGCTTTTATCATGAATGGATGTTGTAATTTGTCAAATGCCTTTTCTGCATCTACTGAAATGATGATATGGTTCTTATCCTTTCTCTTATTGATATGATGTATCATGTTGATTGATTTGTGAATATTGAGCCACCTTTGCAGCCCAGGAATAAATCCCACTTGATCATGGTGGATGATTTTTTAATATATTGTTGGACTCAGTTTGCTAGTATGTTGTTGAGGATTTTTGCATCTATGTTCATCAGAGATACTGGTTTGTTGTTCTCTTTTTTAGCGGAGTATTTATCTGGTTTTGGCCTCAGGGTAATATTGGGCTCATAGAATTGAGTTTGGGAGTTTTTCTTCTTCTTCTATTTTTTGGAACATTTTGAGAAGAATAGGTATTAACTCTTCTTTAAATGTTTGGTAGAATTTGCCTGTGAAGCCATCTGGCCCTGAACTTTGGTTTGTTGGGAGCTTTTGGTGGTTGATTCAATCTCCTTGCTGGTGATTGATCTGTTCAAATTTTCTATTTCTTCCTGCTACAGTTTTGGGAATTTTTATGTTTCTAGGAACTTATCCATTTCTTCCAGGTTGTTGATTTGTTGGCATATAGTCTTTTATAATATTCTCTTACAATTGTTTGTGTTTCTGTGGTGTTGGTTGTTATTTCTCCTCTTTCCTTTGTGATTTTGTTTATTTGAGTCTTGAGTCCTTTCTCTCTCTCTCTGATGAGTCTGGCTAGATATTTATCAATTTTGTTGATCTTTCAAAGAACCAGCTCCTGGTTTCATTGATCTGTTCTATTGCTCTTTTAGTTTCTATATCATTTATTTTTGTTCTAATCTTTATTATTTCTTTCTGCTGGTTTTGAGTTTTGTTTGTTGTTCTTTTTCTAGCTCCTTAAGGTGGATGGTTAGGTTGTGTGTTTGAGATTGTTCTTGCTTCTTTAACTAGGCCTGTATTGCTATATACTTCCCTCTTAGAACCGCTTTTGCTGCATCTCAAGGGTTTTGGACCATTGTGTTTTCATTTTTGTTTATTTCCATCTATTTTTTTTATTGCTTCTTTAATTTCCTGGTTGACCCATTTATTGTTTAGTAGCATATTGTTTAACCTCCATGGAGTTGTGTTCTTTCCAGATGTTTTCTTGTGGTTGATTTCTAGTTTCATAGCATTGTGGTCAGGAAAGATGCATGGTATGACTTTGATCTTCTTGAATTTGTTGAGGCTTGTTCTGTGGCCTGATATGTGATCTATCTGGAGAATGTTCCGTGTGCACTGAAAAGAACACATATTCTGCTGTTTTAGGATGGAATGTTCTGAATATATCTGTTAAATCCATCTGTTCCAGTGTGTCATTCAAAACCTCTGTTTCCTTGCTGATTTTCTGTTTGGATGATCTGTCCATCCATGTAAGTGGAGTGCTAAAGTCCCCTACTATTATTGTATTATTATCAATTAGTTCTTTTATGTTTGTTATTAACTGGTTTATGTATTTGGGTGCTCCCATGTTGGGTGCATACATATTTACAATTGTTACATCTCCTTGTTGGATTGTCCCTTTATCATTATACAGTGTCCTTCTTTGTCTCTTTTTACAGTCTTCATTTTAAAATCTATTTTGTTGGATATAAGTATTGGTATTCTGGCTTTCTTTTGACACCCATTTGCATGCTAGATGGTTCTCTATCCCCTCACTTTCAATCTGCAGGTGTCTTTAGGTCTGAAATGAGTCTCTTGTAGGCAGCATATAGATGGGTCTTGTTTTTTTTTATCCATTCTGATACCCTATATCTTTTGATTGAAGTGTTTAGTTCATTTACATTCAAAGCAATTATTGATAGCTATGTATGTATTGCGATTTGTTACTTGTTTCTGGTTGTTTTTGTAGTTTTTCTCTGATCCTTTCTTTTCTTTCTCTTTTTTATGGTTTGCTGGTTTGCTTTAGTGATGTACTTGGATTCTTTTCTCTTTATTCTTTGCATATCTATTATCGAGTTTTTATTTGTGGTTACCATTAGGTTTGTATATAACATCTTTTGCATATAGCAGTTTATATTAAGTTGATGGTCACTTGAGTTCGAACCCATTCTTTACTCTTCTCCCTCCCACGTTTTAGGTATATGATGTCATACTTTACATCTTTTTATTTTGTGAATCCCTTGACTGATTTTTTTTACAGAAATATCTGTAAACAGAAATATCTATTTTTAACTGCTTTTGTGTTTCCTACTTTTCATACTCTCACTTATGGTCTTCTTTTCCACTTGAAGAGTCCCCTTTAATATTTCTTATAGGGCTAGTTTAGTGGTCCTGAATTCCTTTAGTTTTCGTTTGTCTGAGAAACTCTATCTTTGTTTCTATTCTGAGTGACAGCCTTGCTGGATAGAGTATTCTTGGCTGTAGATTTTTCCCTTTCAGCATTTTGAATATATCATACCAGCAGGGCCATTCTTGAAGGGTGCTCTGTATTGAAGAGCTGCAGTGGGAAAGGTTGCTCCCTGAGGTGGGCAGGAAGGGTTGTAGAGGTAGAGCAGGGTGAAAGCTGGAGTGCTATTGCTATAATCTAGTAGAGGCAAGACAAAACCTAAGGAGGGAGGGAATTGAGAGTAGCGAATGTATAGGCAACAGCAGGCCTTGCCATAAAGTAAAAAGGATCCACGATGACAGTCTCTGCACGTAGACAACATGGCAAAGCCTCTATCTGGGCTTCCCATTGACATTTTAGCCACAACTGGGACACCCAGGGTTAGGTCAGGTCACATGTACAGAGTAGATCTTAAAGATGGGCTTAAGACACTACCCCCTCTGCCATTTTCTCGCCCTGTTGCTCTGCAAATATCATGTCATTTGTCCAGGTCTCATTGAGGAGAATTTCCTTTTGTACCTCTTCTGGACATCTGTAGTTTGACTACTGTTCCCTTTTCTCTAGTAAGGCCTCTGATTTTTTGTTTGGGGATCTGTCCTATCTTCATTCTTCAGTAGTGGAGCTCATACCCCTGGCAACAATGATTGCTTCAAGGACAGACACATACCCTAAGCCAGTCCAATCAGTAAATCTTGGGAATTTTTGTGGAAGTCACTGGAAGAGTTTTTTATTCTTTTCCATTGAGTGAAACCCTGAACTTAGTCATCCTACAGCCATCTTGCCTTTGATATGGAGACAGTCATGACATGGAGCTCAAAAATGGAGCCACAAATGTATGGCAGGGCTATGATACTAAGGCAAAACAAGTCCTAATGACACTCTTTTAGCCTCTGGATCAAGCTATACCTAAAGCCAGAGAGATATCCCTGGATTTTTCCATTACATTTAAGTTCTTATATAGTTTGCTGGTTTCACCCAATAGAACAATGGCAATAGACAAGCTCTGCAGAAGCTGAGCTCTGAAATCACTACCTTGATCCCAGGGCCAGAGTTTGGTTGGTGATGTCTTTCACCAATGGACTTGGTCCTTTGCAGCAACAGCCCCTCTGAGCAGTGGGTTCAGTAATCAAAACTATCCTCAGACACACCTATGCTGGCCCACTGAAGCTGGCAGTGAGGAAATGGCTGGGCAGGCCCAGCTCACTGCAGCTGGAGCTGCGTGGGAGGCAGGCTTCGCTTGGCTCAGCCCCGGGAATGGCTGCAGGTGTGCATTGCCATCTCTGTGCCAGCATGCCATGTGCTACAATCACCTCGCAAAGAGGTGTTTCTCCAAAGCCTGTGGGGGAGGCTTATGGTGTTGCCATGGAGGAAATGGGAGGAACCAGGATAGGAGTCTCATCCTGGGGGCATCCAGTCATGAGGGCGACAAGACCTTGCTTGGGGTAGTACTAAGAGCTGTGGACTTGTTGTGTGCTTGGGATGCTTGAGCCAGCCCCTCCCCAAAGAAACTCATGCCCATCCACAGGATCACTGTCACCCAGGGGGACCATAGCACTAACAGTAGAAGCACTCACACTTGTCTGGCAATGAAGGGCTTTGGCCCACACTGGGTATGTGCTTCTCAGTAGCACACAATGTGTGGGCGTTGGAGCCAGGGGCCAGGGTTGGATACTGGGAGCTATGTAAGCATGGGCAAGTGGCTTAACCTCCATGCCTCAGTTTCCTCAGTCAAATGTGGATAATAATAGCACCAGCTTCATGAGTTGTTATGAGAATTAACTGAACTAATATCTCCAGGACGGGGCCTGGCTTATAGTGAGGGCTGCAGGTCGGTGGGAAAAGCATTCTTAACAGACTGTTTTTAGCTGACTGGCAAGGCTAGGCTTTGTGTCAGGACTTCTGACCCCCAGATCTTCTTCTGACTCAGCCAGGAACACAAGGGTGATGTTCACACACTCCAGAGTGGTTCATGTGGACACACCCACAACCCCAGAGTGCAGCCTCAAGCGGAATCTCTGTCAGGTGTTCTATCTGAGTCGATGGCACATTGGGCATATTGTCATTAATTTTACTCAAGGCGAGGATGTGTCAATATTCCCATATTCTATGGCTGCAACTGCAAACACCAGGGAAACTGACTGGAGCTCACTGGGTTTTTATCGTGGTCCATGGGATATTCCTGCTTTCTCAGCCTCTCAACTTGTGGCTGCTTCAGTGTTAAGGACAACGGGCAACTGGGCATTCAGCTAACATCTGACCTGACTTCCATGGTGGCAAAACTTGAGTCTTCTTTATCTGTTTGGTGTGAAGAGGTCTAGATTGGAGGTCCTTGTGCCTGCAGACACACCCTCACCTTACATAACAAGCCCCAGGACTTACAGGAGATGAAACGAGATCCATTCCCACTGTGTTGACTGCCCAGCTTTGCTATGATCCTTTGGGGACTCCTGTCTCTCAAGCTGGGGTGGGGGGACATCAGGACTTCAGTGAAACATTAGTCGCCCTGAATAATTCTCCACTCAGCTTTGGATAAGGATAAGTTCCAGGCAAAAGGGGACTGTTCTCATCCTATGACAGCAGCTTGATGGCTGGGACTGGTGCAATAGTCTTCTAACTGGTCTCTAGCCTTGCCTTCTGTCATGGCCCCTTCTGATTCATCCTCACTGGCCTCAGGGAGGGTTCTGTGAAATATGAAGCTGCCATTTGCTTGCCTAAAATCCCCCTGTGATGCCTGCAGCCTAGAGCAGCACTGCTCAACAGGACTTTCTGTGATGATGGGAATGTTCTACATCTGTGCTGTCCAATACTGTGACCCTAACCACATGTAGCTATTGAGCACTTGAAATGTGGATAATGTGTCTGGTGAACTGAATTTTTAGTTGCATTTTATTTCAATTAGTTCAAATTGGAATTGCCACATATGGCTAGGGGCTACATATTAGACAGTGCAGGTCTAGAGAATGAAATGTCAAGTGCCAGGCATGTCCTAGCCCTATTTGAGCAAGTTTAATTTTTTTTGCCAGAATTCATTTAAACTGGGAATTCCAGCCATAGCAAATGACTTACAACTCCCTAAAACCCTGTGCCCACTTCACACATGCATTGGCATCTGCTGTTCTCTTTGCCTGGAATGTTATCATCCCCTGCCCAAACGTGTCCGCAAACTGCCTGCCAGCCAAACAGCCCTCCTTCGACACACAGTTTCAGTGTTACCTCTACTATCAAGCTTTATCATCCACCTCCTGCCCTCCCCATGCAGAATTAACCACCCCTCCCTTTCTTTGTCGGTACAGATCTGCTGCAGGCCCTTCCAACACTCAGAGTGCCCATGTGTTTCCCATCTGCTTCTCTCTGCAAGTAAAGGCAGATTCCTGGAGAGAAGGTTCCATGTCGAATTCACCTTTGGGCCCCCCAGTGTCTGGCCCAGGGGTTGGCTCATATCCAGCAGTCATCAGATGATGGCTGAAGAAATAAAATCATTGTCGGGGACATACGCCGTAGTTCAGGCTGTCCTGTGTTCAACGTCCTGTCCTCTTCTGTCCCGGTCACTCTTTGAGACTTCTCTTTGTGTGTGGCCTTGGGAGTTAGGAGAGTAGAAAGGGAAGATCTTCCTCTCACTGCCTGGGCCATCCTTCCAGAGAGCATAAGGAATGCAGTGATGCCAGGGTGGGTGGAGGTCACACTTGTAATTTCTGCTGACCGGCCTGCCAAAGCTCCAAGATTGGCTCTCCAGCCTCCAGTCAAACATGTGAGCTCCTGATTCACTGAGAGCTGGCCATCTCTTGGTGGTCAGCTACCAAGTGACACTGTCAGTCATGAAGATAACTCCCAGGTCTACAGAGCCCTGCAGGAGGAAATGATGTGTTTTTCTGTGATTAGACTCAATGCGTGACAGGGTTGAGCTGTCAAAATGCACAGAGCTGAGGTTGAGGCCCGAGCAGAAGACCCCCGTCCGTACCCCAGGCAGCAGAGGGGGACCCAGACGGAGGTATAACGGACAATGCCAGGAGTCTGGCCCATGCCAGGAGAGCACAGCACCATCCACTCCGACAAGAAGACTGGGAGAGCTGGTTAACCACATGCTGGGCCACCCCACGCACTGAGGGAGAAGGGGGGGGCTACCTGGAGACTCCAGGTGATGCTGAGGAATTGTTTCGACAGGGATTGGGAATCTGAGGGCCATGGTGGGGCTTTGGTGTGCTATTGGCGAGTATTACTGATTGGGTTTAAGTAAATATCCTTCAAATACACTGTGAACTGAAAAATGTATTCATCTCTTCAGCAAAGTTTATGAAGGGCCTCTTCCTTTGCACAAGGTACCATGTTAGCACTCTTTCCCACCTCAGGGACTTTGCTCAAGCTGTGTCCCCTGCCCAGATTTCTCTTTCTGCCTTGTCTGAACTGCACCTACCCATCATTCACACTTAGTTTAAATGTCACTTCCCTGCAAAAACCCCCCTTCATGCCCAGATTAGGTCTCCTGGACCCTGGTACTTCACCATATAGCACATGTCGGAGTTATAATTGTGTAGCCTGTTATTGGTGGGATCATTTGAAGAAAGGCCCTCTTCCTTGCTACACGGCAGTTCCCGTGAGAGCAGGGACAGTGCTTATCCTGTTCACAGATGCATCCTCAGTACTACACACTACAGTGTCTGACATGCAAGGACTATTTGTTGAATGAATGAACAAAAGACGAGATGAAGAGGAAGGAAGGGAGGGAGGGAGGACAGAGGGTTGCAGCACTCTCTCCTGGCCCTCTGGGTGACCACAGTATGATATTGTCTCCACTTACCTTTGCCCTAAAAGAGGAAATACTATGATACGTGCAATTTCTGCTATTTATACGTTACCCAGTCTGTGGTATCTTATAGCAGCCCGAAAGGACTAAGACACCTACTATACCACACGTCAGATGTGAAGGCTATAGATATTTGATGCTTTCTTCTGCAGCTCAAAAAATACCAAATATAAATGTGGTATTTTCTTATTAGTATTTTGCACATGAGACTTGGGAAGAAAGGAGACTTACAAAAACTGAGCACTAAGTCTACCCAATGTTGTACCCTGGGCAGGATCCTGGACCAGAAAAAAAGACATTAGTGGAAAAACAGGAATCTGAATAGACTTTGCAGTTTAGCTAATAGTATTGTACTGGTGTTCATGTCTTGGGTTTGATGAATGTTCCAAAATTATGCAATATGTTAACACTGTAGAAGCTGGGTGAAAGGTATATATGCAAACTCTGTATTATCCTTGCAACTGCTTTTTTTGTTTTGTTTTGTTTTGTTTTATTTTTGAGAGAGAGAGAGCGCATGCGTGGGGGGTGGGGGACAGAAGGAGAGGGAGAGAGAGAGAATCCCAAGCAGGCTCCATGCTCAGTGCAGAACCCGATGCAGGGCTCAATTGCCAGGACCCTGAGATCATGACCTGAGCTGAAATCAAGAGTTGGATGCTTAACCAACTGAGCCACCGAGGTGCCCCATCCTTGCAATTTTTATGTAAATCGAAACTTATTGCAAAGTAAAAAGGTTATTTAGGAAAAGAGGTCATCTAATTTCTTATTTTAAGTGTTACAAAATATAAATCTCTGCATAGAGATATGATGGATGACTTTTATTGTTTTTATTATCTTTATTACACCTTCTGTGTTCTACAATAGCATGTATTGCTTTTCTAATTAGAAAACAAAGTGTTTTTAGTAAAAATAATTAAATAGCTTGGTTTAGAAAATATTCAAGTGTGTATAAGTTTTGTTTTTAATTGAAAACACAGCAGCACCATTAAGATTAAAATGTAAAAGATATAATAATCCATAATCTTACTACTGCAACAAGCTGGATTCTCAGTTTTTCACGTAACCATTCACATGTAAAACTAATGCTGTGAAGATGCAACGGGGCTGGGCTGTCAAGTTTTAATCCAGGTGCCTGGCTTGTATTTCCTGCAGATGCAACTAGAGCAGATTGTGTGGTAATCTTCAAATGACAAGTGCTCAAAATGCGCAGCTGCCAATCTAGATCCTGTAGAGGTTCTGAAGGTGTGTCCCTTAACCCCCTTCAAGACCTCCCATCATTGTCACGGTGTGTGTGGGTGGTGTGGTCAGGTGGGACTGGGAAGGTCATGTGCCACTGGGTCCCAGACCACACCTACGTGACACCAGTTGACCTTAGCTGTCTGCTGGAGGAGTGGGAGAAGCTGCCTCTAAAGCTGGAGATGCAAAATGGGTGCTAATGGGAGCCTGCCGCTCGGAAGTCATTCTAGATGTGAGTTTGGAAAAAAGTGGGTGGCTCCATTCCCTTCTGCAAAGTGAGGCAGAGAATTAACTCTTCATTGTCAAAGAACCAAAGGAAGAGTCCAACACGACCCAGGAACGCTGGGGTTTTGCAGTACTCTGTCCCTGCCGTACCCCATCCTATATTCTCATCTTGACTAATCATCAATTTTCTCTTCAAGACCTCTCAAAAGTTGTATGAGCTAGTCTGAATCCTGACAAATTAAAGCTTTCTTTTACCACGTTGGAAGAAGTGCCATTTCACATGAAGAAAAGTGTGAAGTGTTTCTCTGAATCTACTCCCCTGGTCTCAGAAAGTGGCCCTTTGTCCACTGCAGAGTATCAGCGGCTCTGGAGCCCCCTGTAATTTGAGATCATATCTCTGTCCCAGGACAGAGACCAGAGTGACCTCCTTCTGCTTGGGGCAGTGGGGAATGGCTTGCCGCGCCGCCCTGACCTCGGACCCAGGCCCAGCCCTGGGTCACTGACTGCTCCTGCGACCCCCCCGGCTCTCCCCCACGCTTATTCCCCCCTCCCCTTGCTATTGGGATGCTGGGCCCCTCCCTAAAGCCACCAGCAGTTGTGATGGACCAAGTGGCAGTCCCCTGCCGGGCATTAAGGCTCCCTCCAGGCTCTCTTGCTGTCCCTTTGGTCAGACCAGTCTTCCATGCTTCCTCGCTTCTGCCCCCAGGCATCTGCCCCTCTTTTTCAGAGTCCTTCCTGCTCCCACTGATTTTCTACCCATTTCCAAGCCTGACTCAGGTAGAGCTTCACTGTGGGGTCCAAGGGCAGGCATTATGCATGTTAAAGACACAGACTACTAGGGCCACCACAGACCTTTGGCCACAGAACTGTTTTCCCAGACCGTTGAGTGGTTTGCATGTGCCTTACAACGGGAGAAGAAACTTTGAAATGAAATGGTCTCCAAGTGTGGGCCTGAGGCCATTAACAGCAGCAGAATCACCATGCCAGAAATGCAGATTCCTGGTCATATCCTAAAGATAGAGGAATTGGAACTTCTGGGGGTGAGACCCAGGAATCTTCATGTTTGACACCCTGATGTGATTCTCTTGTATTTTCTTTATAAATTATATGTTGTATAATTAAAAAAATAACAAATCACTATAATTTTAATAGCAAGTAAATTTTAACAAATTATTTCAGTAATAATTTTAATTGTATTAATTATAAATTAGTCTACATTGTTACAGACATTAGATATCAAATATAAATATGTATGTTAAGGGCGCCTGGGTGGCTCAGTTGGTTAAGCATCTGCCTTCGGCTCGGGTCATGATCCCACCATCCTGGGTTCAAGTCTCACATCGGGCTCCTTGCTCAGCAGGGAGCCTGCTTCTGCTGAGCAGCCTCAGCCTACTATTCCCCCAGCTTGTGCTCTCTCTCTCTCTGACAAATAAATAAATAAAATATTTTTAAAAAATATGTATGTTGTTACTGTATGTGATGAGTTTTACTTGATACATGAAATACATTGTAACAAATCAGAACATCAGGGAGAAGGCTGACAGCTCATTTAGCCACCATATCCTGTGGCTGTCCTGTTCCTAGAACAACTTCATTGTATTTACACACACGTGTATATTCCGAGAGAAATCACGTATTATACACTTTATACATATGGTACCTTTTGTATCATTCTGCACCTTTCTTTTTTACACTCAGCAATATGTTTTGAGGAGCTTTCTATGTTAGAAAGCAGAGGGCCACCATGTACAAGGACCACCAACTATTCCCTTGTATACATTTCTTAAGCCATTAGTGGACAGTTGGGTTATTTATGGTTTTTCTGCAATGCTATAGTGAACATTCTTGAACATACCTCCTGCACCAGAGTGTGTGGGTTTCTTTAGGGCAGAAATAGCAAAGGGCTGGAAAATGGAATTGTTGGTCATGGAGGGATGAGCATTTTAAGTGTTTAAATGCTATTGCCAAAATGGCTATAGTCCTTCAGCGCTTTACACCTTCAAGTTTAATCTCTTTGTTTTGGGGTTGATTTCACACGAAGTCTGGAATTGGACATTATGTTATAACATCAGAACAGATGTTGCTCCAAAGGAGCTTGAATTCACCTCCTATGACCAGTACGGCTGACGTGCACTGAACCTTCTCAGCACTCTTCATGGGCTCACTTGTTTCTTCCTCATGTCCCTGATCCTTTGAGGTAGATACTCCCAGAGTACCAATGCCAGACTGAGGCCCTGACCAAGCCTGGAAGGTAACGAAGTAGCCCATGTAAGATTCCAAGTTGGTATCTACTGCACTCCCTCATTGGCTTTTCAGATTCTGGGTAAGCAAGGGACCGGCAGGATCTAAATTCACATACTTGGACTGAGACTTCTTCAAAGACATATTCATAGTTGACTTATCTCAGGAGATCATTAGGAAATTACCCACATAGAAAAACCAATAGGATCTGCAATGTAGGAGATGCTATAGTGTGTAAAAGTATCTATCCAGAGCTTCATCTGGATGCCAGTGAAAGGCTCCCAGGAGTTGCTGCAGCAGAGACAGAAATTTGCAGGGAAGTCACCGAAAGCACTATTAAAAACAAAAGAAACATAAGCAAACTTTGTTTTTGTCCATGGGTGAGGATGTGCCCAGGCCTCAGCATTTCAGTCTGTACCTGCACTGTTTCCCTGACCCGGAACAAGAAGCCACTGACCTCATGTGCCTTCTCAGTGGAACTTTCTTACAGTTCTCCAGGGTTATCGCGATAGACTGAATTTAACAGCAGCCCCGGGTCTCCATCCTTTAGGAGCACAATTGCATTCCGCCTGATTTTTTCTTTGCCACTTTTTACAGAGACAAAATGTGTGACTTTTCTTGATGAGCAAACAGCCAAAGGTGTTCGGGAAGGTCTATCATTTTTCTGGTGGCAAGACACCCTAAACTAAATTCATTAGCGGCTCTTCTGTTTGGAATTTCAAAATATTCTCTGACCTATATAAATTCCTTGTTCTGTCCTCTACTAATACAAGAAGATTAACTGGCGTGCACTGTGGCTACAGAGCAAAGCAGTAACATAGTCTAACAAAAAGGGGCTTGGAGACTGTCATTCCACTGTTGAAAACCTCAAAACCCATGCTCTGGCCCCTGCTTCCTCTCTTCCTAAGGATTTTTCTTCATGTCTATAGTTTTATAAATAGTAGATCATAGCTACCGCTTTTGAGACACAAGTCAAGACTTGTCCTTAGTTCTACATGGATTTGTTATTTATTCATGTTTCTATATTTCCCTACCTTTTAGAAAAATATGAAAGGAACACAAGTTTGGCTATGTTTTGTGAGCAACTAACTGTAATGAGTCATGTGGGCAAATGCTGAGCAGGTGACCACCAACTCAAATAAATCAGTTCCTTCTCTACTTCTCAGTTTTCTTTCCCTAAATAAACATGACACAGTACACCCATTGGTTCATTCATTTGAGAAATATTTATTGAGCTCTTAGTCTGTGCCTTGCACCGGTGCAGGGTGCTGGAGCTACGGTGGTAAACAAAATACATACGGTTCCTGCCCACATGGAATTTAGTTATCAGTGGACATTAAAGCCTTGCAGGGACAAAAACACTGTTTTGGTCAGAAGCAATATACATATCTGTTTATGGAAACATTCTTTTCCCCCCTCTGTCTCTAAAACCCATGCTCTTATGTGTCTACACCATGTACTGGCGCTTACTCGATGACACGTTAACAGCAGCCAACTGTAGCCTCATCAAGAACAAATGCATGGCTTAGAGTTTTCATATTCCCAATGCTCAGGATGATGGGGTAGGTGGCTCTGAGCCCTGAAAATGGCCTTAGGCCCAAGAGTCCCTAGCCTTCTTCCTTTCCTAAATGGCCTTTCAGCTGGGACAGGCCATTGTAGATGTTGAATGTATGATCACAATGATAATAAAACTGTTATTTTCCTACCAGAATTAATGATGGGTACATCTGTGCCAAGATACCTTTGTGAATATTAATGATTTGAACAATCCAGGCCTGAGTTTGTGGACATTCAGGGACACTGCATTTCATGTTCATTAAACCTCAGCTGGTTTAGACTAGTGATTTCCCCCCTAGTTTATGACCATGATTAGCCCCTGAAATCTGAATTAGGCCATTTTGGTTGATTTCATTTGGTGCCGAGTTAGATTTAGCTCACTGATTGTTAAAGAAACCATCCTGTCTTCACTCTCAGTTTCTGGCCCTTCCCCTGGCTCTGAGCTCACACGAATACTCCACTACCTTGAGTAACTGCAAGTTTACTATTTAAGAAGTATGGGGATTATCATGAATAAGCCACAGCCATCCACAGTGCAGACTGAGATCTACTAATTAGCATCAGGTCCAGGCAAAGGGTCCCTGTTGGGACAGCCCGAGTGCTGACTGGGGATCAGAGTTTAGTCACCTCTGGTAAGTCAAGCCCCCATGCACTGTAAGGGAGTGTGTTAAGTGTCATTAAAGGAGGGTTCAGCTCTTACCAGCAGTTTTGTTCCTTTCACGACTACCCACACCCCCAACGCTCCTCCACTCCACGGGGCAGAACAGAGGATTGGATAAGGACAAGCAAAACCTCAGGCTGGCCATTCCAGGAGTGGCAAGGGAGAGAGAGAGAGAGAGACGGAGAGAGAGAGAGGGAGAGAGAAGGAGGGAGGGAGGGAGGGAGGGAGGGGGAGAGACTGAGAAGAGAAAGAGAGGGTGGGGTGTTGAGCACCTGCATAACTCATCCCACTTCTATCCAACCTTTCCATTGCTTTCTAAGGACTAGGTGGTTCCTCCCCTTTCAACATTATTCCTTTAAATTAAACTTTGAGGACAAAAGGTATTTAACACCTTAAGAAGTAGGATGACCAAAATTTAGAGTCTCAATTCTGAACTTTTGAATCTTGAAAGCCACTCATTTGATTCCTTGTATATTTACTAAACAAGTGTTCATTGAGTAGCTACCATGTGCAAAGCACTGGGGATACAAAGGTGAACACTTTCAGTCTCCATCTTGGAGGAGCTTGTAATCCTGAGTAAAGGTAAGAGATGATTGTACTCTTGTGTTGGAAGAGCCATGCCACATGGCCCATGATGTGTTATGGGAACACAAAGGAGACCACCCAATCCAGATTGGGGAGGAGGTAAGTCAGAGGCTATGACATTGCAGCTAAGACCTGAGAGACACAGAAGTCAACAGTGAGGATAGGAGACAGATATCCAGTTTGCCTTTCCATCACTGTGATTTGTAACTTTGGGGGTATCAGAAAAATGATAGGTCTTTCCTTAAAGGTCAGCTGAATGTACTACCTAAGTATGACCGACCTCTCACCAAAGGCTGGCTCAGAGTGGTTATCAAAGCTCAGAGAAAACCAGGGTTATTTTCAGTTAGGAGTGAATTGCCACATATAACACAATGCCCATGACTTTGGGACCAAAATTCAAGAAACATTAAGGATATTTCCTGGTTTCCTTTTCTTGACTTAGCAAGTTAGAGGCTAGAGGAGAAATAAAGGAAGAGTTCCTAGCTCTAAGTAACTAGAGTTACTAGTGCTAAGGATCTCATGTATTGTTGCTAGTTTTAAAAACAGATCTCACGTATTGTTGTTGCTAGTTTTAAAAACAGCACAGTTGTCTATGTAATATAATTACTTATAATCTCCCCTGCTTAAAACAAATTGGAGTAAAGTCTTCTAGGAAGAGGCAAGAGGGTCATGGCGGAGACACTATGAATTTTTTGTGAGGGGTTGGGGGTTGAGGGAGCATTGGAAATGGCATATGTGGCACTGATCTTTTGGTCCTTGATGAGAGTGAGGGAGGGGATGGCTCACAGTCTGGTGAAAGAGGATGGACAAGTCATTACAAGTCAATAGAAAGAGCAAGTGCTCTTGGCAACATGCAGGAACAGAGTGGAGAACCAACGTGGGTATTCCACACGTGGAGAAGAACATGAAAAGTGTGCTGAGCAGGACTAGTGTCTCTAAAGTGCCCCTAACATCCCATGCTTTCAAGTACAGTCACATGACACTGTTTTATATCCTAGCTTTGATTGTAGCATTTATTTAGCTTTTATGAAAATAACACTGTGAAGGAAGGAAACGAATTTAGGGACTTTGACAGGATTGTTCTTTTTTAAATTGCTTTCTCATTTTTGTTGCTATTAGCATCTACAATGCAGGAAAACCCAATTAAAATAGTAATATTTTAAAAAAATTTATACAAAATGTTCAACCATACATAAAAGTGGAGAACAAAATACAATAAACCCCTGAATTGTCTCGTCTTAACCTCCCCATCACACACAACACAATTTTTGTTTGGCTTTGCTCAAATAGTTTAAAGCAAATTCTAGGCATCATTTCATTTCATCCCTAAATGTTACAGTAGGTATCTCTATCAAAGAATAACTTTTTAAAAAACATAACCACAATGCCATTTTCATGTGATGCAATACCCAGAACAAACCAAATTTTCCTAAATAGCTCCAATAATAATTTTATAGTTGTTTCATTCAAATCAGGATCCAAATAAGATCTACACATCATATTTAATTGAAAGTCTCTTTTGCTCTGTAAATTCTTCTCCCCTCCCTGTTTTTATGCCATTTACTTGAGGAAGGGGAGAAATGAGTCATTGTCCTGTACGATATCCTACATTCTGGATTTGGCTGATTGTTTCCTCCTAGTATCATTCAACTTGTTCTTGTATTTACTGTAAACTGGGTTAGATTCTTGTTAAAATTTTTTTTTGGCTAGAAAACTTCACAGATGCCTTGTATTTTCTGATGTATTACATCATGAGGTGCACGGTGTCTGACTGCCCTACTTTTAGAGATGTAAAAACTGATCAGTGGGTTCGGGTATTATCAGCATGGTCCATCCAAAGGTTCCCTGTCAACCTTTCACCTAATAGATATTGATGGTGGTTGCCTGGATTCTTTATTTCATTAGGTGTTCCAGCGTGGTGGTTTTTCTAACTCTATCATTCCTTCTGTCTTTATTAGCTGGAATTCTTCTATAAAGAACCCCTTGTTATCTCTTTGGTTGCTCTGAAATACAGTTCATACCAGAGAGGCAGAAGTGCTTGGTTGTCTCCCTTTACCTAGTCTTAACTCAATTTAATCCATTGTAGGCATTGTTTTCCAATGCTCAAATTGTCTCCTCCTTGGCCAGTGAAGTCTCCTCAAGTCAGCTTCTGTGTCATCTTGACTTGACCCTAGCAGGACTCGATACCTCCCTTGCTTTTGAGAACAAGTGTCTACAGATTATTTATTTATTTATTTTTTATTTATTTTAGATTTTATTTATTTGAGAGAGAGCGAGAGAGAAGAGTGTGTGCGCGTGTGAGTGGGGGAGGGGCAGAGGGAGAGGGAGAAGCAAACTCCCTTCTGAGCAGGGAGCCCGATGTGGGGCTCGATCTCATGACCCTGGGATCACGACCCAAGCCGAAGGCAGACGCCTAACTGACTGAGCCACCCAGGCGCCCCTCTACAGCTTCTTTCTGATGAATTCACTAGACTTAGGAAAATCCTTATACCCCTATCCCCACTACCTTTTTTTTGCCCATCCATGACAAGTAATGGTTTATATTGGTCATATCAGTCAGGAAGGCTTTCAGCTATAAGGAAGCATAATGAACAAATAGAATTTTCAATTTTTTCACAGAACACAAAGTCCGGAGCAGGCAGCTGTTAGCATTTGTTCAGCAGCTCATGGGGTCCAGAGCCAGCATAGCTATGATTCTCTTGGCCTCTCCTTCCTGGTTGCAAAATGGCAGCTCCTATTCCAGGCATCATGCCCAATTGGGGCAGGAAGAAAGGGGACGGCCAGAGCCAGCTGCAGCTGTCCCTTTGTATCAGAAAAGCAAAAGCGTTCCCCAAACCACCACTCCACCCCCATCTCACTCAGCTGAATTCTACCCAGATCTTATTGGCCAGACTGGATTAGATGGACACCCCTACTTGCGAGGAAGGCCAGGAAAGTGATCGCTTAGTTTTGCTGGGTTCTATAGTCCAAGCAAGCAAGGGAGTGGGGGCTGGGAGTGAACATAGGGCTACTAGTTCTGGGAGAGTAGTCTCGAGTCCTGAATCAATATTCCTTATCCTGGTTTTTTATTTTATTTTTTTTTAATTTAAAAGATTTTGAGAGAGGGCATGCGTGCATGCAAGTGGGGGGAGGGGCAGAAGGAGAGAATCTTCAAGTGGACTCCCAGGATCCATGAGATCTTGACCTGAGCCGAAATCAAGAATCCGATGCTAAACTGACTGAGCCACTCAGGCGCCCCTATTTTTTTTTCTTTTTTACATAATGTCTAATATTCCTTGATTTTGAAGCAGGGTGGGACAGTTCAAAGAATTATGAGCTGGAAATGAGTAAAGCTTTATTTGTAAGACTGCTCTAAGGAAATGATATCAGCTGTTTTGACATCCGTGCCCTGATGGCTCGGCTCAGCTCCGTTCAGTTATCAGATGCCAACTCCCGCTGTAGGATCTGTGTGGCCAAGTGTCCCATCTCCTATCTGCACGGGGACAGAGCAGTCTCACTTTCATCATGACAGACACCTCAGTTGAGCCGTAGCGATCCATATGACGCCAGAATACCTTGTGGCTACAGGTTCACAGAAGCCATTCAATCTTTGCACTGTTCTGGAGAAGAGAAGGGCTAACATGCAGCCAGCACTCACTGACACCGACACACGAGCTTATTCTGCACTGACTCCCTGGAGCCTCACAGTCCTGTAGCCTTGGCCATCCTGGCTCCTCTCTGAGGAGCCCACCCCACCTGTCCATGACCTCCTAACAATCCAGCAACTGAAAGCCAAGGCCTGGCCTAACAGGGGCCCTAAGACACTACTCCCACCGGCACTAGGGCCATCCATTCCGTGTCCGTACATTTAGAGGTAATTTAAAAATATTTTTACTATCTACCACAAGAAAAACATTGTTACTATTCCTACTGGTCATTTTTCTGGACTGTCCATGGCTGAAGGCAAATGATAACTAATTCAAGGAATGGAAGTGGATAATTCCATCACTGACAATCTTGATTTCCTCGAGGCTTATGAGTCTCATATTAGAAAACCTGAGTTGTTCTGATACTAGTTTTATTTTTTCTTTAATATTCATGATGCAAGCAAAAGAAGCCAGACACAAAAGAACACACTCTATATGATTCCATTTATAGGAAGGTGAAGAAGAGGCAAGACTATAAGAAGTCACAAGTGGTTACCCTTGGGGGGAAGCACGGATAGGGAAGGGGCACAAGAAGGTCTCTGGGGTGCTGGTTTTGTTCTTTTTCATGATCTAGGTATAGAAACTGCTGGCCACTAACCCAGTATCTATCCTCTCCTTTCTCCTTTCTGTCAGAATCTGATCTCCTTGTGGGGGTGGAGGTGGCAGGTGAGGAGCTGAACACCACATTTCCCAGCCTCCTTTGGAACTAGGGCTGGTCATATGACATACTTAGGGCCAATGGGATGCATGTGAAAATCCATAGGACTTCCAGGGAATCTCCTTCAGGCAGACAGGCTCAGAAATCCCCCTGAGTGTACTGAAGGGTATACTGCCATCAGCCTCAGACATCCTAACTGTCCATTCATGCACTCTTACATAAAATTCCCCCATGTCACTGGTTCTGTGGTTTGGTTCACTTATTCAACAAATGCTGATTGAGCACTTGGGCTCAATAAGTTGGGCATGTGCTGATCAGGTGTTACAGATTCAGATGTCCCAGGGCCAGGCCTGTAATTAGAGATGTAGGCCTGCGCTGAAGCACCAGAACAGATGAAGGAGGACCTAGGCCCTGGCTAATAAGGAGGATGGGGAGAGCCATTGCTTAGCTCTAACAGTTGGTTTGACATGTGAAAAATTCAAATCTCAAGTTGTAATATCTTCCCATTTTTCAAGAGGGCCAGAAATCTTGATTTTATTTTTAAAATTAACTCTGCCATGAGGCTGGACTTCTAGCTATGGTAGAGTAAAATTGGACTAAGTTGGCATATTAGTTTTCTATTGCTATGTAACAGATTATCACAAACTTAACAGCCCAATCAACATACATTTGCTAACTCACAGTTCTTGTAGATCAGAAGTACAGGCAGACTCAACAGGGCTTTCTGCTCAGTGTCTTACAAGGCTCAAATCAAGGTGTTAGCTGGACCCAGGCTCTTAACTAGAGGCTTTGGAAAAGAATCCACTTCCAAGCTCATTGAGGCTGAAGTCATCACATTATGCCACATGAACATATATAAGGAGATCAAGTCCAGCAGCATGTAACAATGACCTAAGTGGAATTTATCTTGGGGATGCAAGGTTGATTTAGCATCTGAAAATTATTTAATGCAATGTGTCATATTAATGTAATAGACAAAACCTACACAGTCAATGCATGCAGAGAAAGCATTTGACAAAATCCAACACTCATTCATGATGAAACTCTCAACAAACTCTGAATATAAGGGAATTTCTTCAAACAGATAAAAAGCACCTAAGAAAAATCTATAGCAAATATCATACTTAATAATGGAAAACTAAATGAGTTTCTGAGAACAAAGCAAGAATATCTACTTTCACCACTTTTTTAAAAAATATTTTATTTTTATGTACTCTCTATACCCAATGTGGGGCTCAAACTTACAAACCTGAGATCAAGAGTCGCATGCTCTACTGATGGAGCCAGGCAACCTGAAGAACTAACCACTTCTATTCAATATCATATGGTAAGTTATAGGCTGTCAAGAAGATAAGAAAAAGAAATTAAAGGCATTCAGACTGGAAAAGAAGAAATAAAACTGCCTTTATTTGCAGATGATATGATCCTGCTTCTGGAAAATACTAGTGAATCTGAAAACACCAACTACAACTAACAAATGAGAATGTTGAAGGATATAAAAATCAACATTTCTATATTCTGATAATGAACAACCTAGAAATAAAGAAAATAATGCAATTCATAATAGCACTAAAAAGTGCTATTTTGTTACCCTTAGCCATACACATCTTTTGTTACCTAAATTACCCTTAGAAATAAGGGTAAAAAAAGATGTGTAACACCTAAAAACTACAAAACATTGCTGACAGAAATTTTAAAAGATCTAAATAAATGGGGAGATATACCATGTTCATGAACTGTTAAGACCCATTATTGTTAAGATGGCAATTCTCCCTAAATTGATCTGTACATACAACACAACTCCAATAAAAATCCCATTCCAAAAAAACTGTTTTGGTAGAAATTGACAAGCTGCTCCTAAAGTTTACATGGCATTGCAACATACCTAGAATAGCAAAACAATTTTGAAAAAGAACAACATAGTTGGAGGACTTATTCTGCCCATTTTAAAAACTTAATGTAGTCAAAGACCATGTCACAGTGGTGTAAGGATAGACATATAGATCAGTAGAAATGAATAGGAAGTCCAGACAATCCTTACATTTATGGTAAATAGATTTTCAATGAAGGTGACAAGGCAATTCAGTTGGGAAATGATACTCTTTGACAAATGGTTCAGGGGCAATTGACTATCCATATGCAAAAAATGAATTAATTGATAAAATATGTAGACACTTACTTTACATCATGTAGAACAATTAATTCAAATTGGATTATAGACAAAATTGTCAAATTGAACTATAAACTTGAAAAAAAAACACAGGAGAAAAATCGTTTGATTTTGGCTTAGGCAAAAATTTCTTAGATATGACATCCAAAACATGATTCATAAAAACGAAAAATTTGATAAATTGGAATTCATCAAAATGCAAAACTTTGGCACATTTAAAGATATCATTAAAAATATGAGAAGACAAACCACAGTCTGGGAGAAAATATTTGCAACTCATATATCTAATTAACGGCTTGTATCTGAAATATGTAAAAAAATTTTAAAACTCATTAAGATAAACAACCCAATTAAAAATGGGCAAAAGATTCGAATAGATCTTTCACCAAAGAAGATATATGAATGACTAGAAAGCACATGAAAATATGATCAACATTGTTGGTCATCAGAGAAATGCAAATTAAAATCATAGTGAGATACCTCTACACTTTTATTAGAATAGTGATAACCTAAAGGTCAAATAATGTCAAGTGTTGCCAAGGATGTGGAGAAACTAGAGCCCTCATATATTGATGATGGGAATATAAAATAGTAAGTCACTTTAGAAAATAATTTGTCACTTCCTTAAAATGTTAAAGAGTTATGACATGACCCAATAATTCGACCCAGAAATATACCCAAGAAAAATGAAAACATGTCCCCATTTAGAGTTTATATAATTATGTATGGCAGCATTATCCACAATAGCAAAAATGTGGAAATAAAGTATAGTTTATCTATATAATGGAATACTATTCAGCAATACAAAGGAATGAACTGATACAACTACATGAACTACAAGATGGATAAATCTTATGCTAAGTGAAAAAAGCCTGACACCACAGACTACACATTGTATAATTCTATTTATATAACATTTCTAGAAAGGCAAACCTACAGAGATAGAAAACAAATTACTGGTTGCTGAGGACTTGAAATTGGAGTGTGAATGACTGCATATACACATGAGAAGACTTTTTGGGAGAGATGGAAATATTTTAAAAGTGGATTAAGGTGATGGCTGCACAACTTTGTAAATTTACTAAAAATCACTGAATTACCATGTATTCTGGGTGAACTTTACAATATGCAAATCAGACCTCAATAAAGTGATTAAACATAAAAATTAAATCTCCCAATTTTAAAATGCTCACAACTAGTTCAAATTCTTAAAAGATCTTTGTGAAAAAAAAATACCCCAAGTTTGCAGTGATACCTGAAGTCTGTAGTATAAGTCCTTGGGCCGCCCTCTTGAAACGTCAGGGCCAAGTGACATGAATAGAATTTTAAATGAAATAAAATCCTTTTCTATGAGTTGAAGAGCCAAAGGCAGAAAATGGGAAAGTAAACAATTACAACGGCCAATGATAAATGCTCTAAGTGGGTTGCACAGGGAGGTATGGGTCCAGATAGTCTTTGGCTCTGACTGGGTGCGGGCTGGGGCACCACAGAAGAGGTTGGACACTGCAGTTAGGTTCTGAAGCATAAGCAGGAATTCAGGAGATTGCAAGTGTGGGAAGCAGGGGGAAAAGGGGCATTTCCAGGCAGGGGGAACAGAATCGGCAAAGTCTTGAAGATGTGAAAAAGCAGTTCCGTTTGAGAACAGGGAAGGCTGGAGATGTGGCACACATGGAGAATAGAAAAAGCAGGAAAGGAAGGTGGGGACCACATTATGAAGGGTTTGGCAGGCCAAGTTAAAGCTTTTGGACATGGGATTAAGAAGGAGTTTACTTGTCGGAGAACATGGGCATGCTTCTTTAGGCCTAAATTAAACTTTGTAAATCTTGGCAACATCATATTGTACTCATTTAAACATATTCATTAATATACCACTTACTGTGTCCCAGGCACTGTTTTAATACTTCAAATAAACTCACTTAATCCCATCAACAGTGGTTCTCAAACTCTAACTTGCATGAGAATCACCACAGTTTTTGATTTAGTACATCTGGAGCGGAGCCTGAGAATTTGCATTTTGATTCAGTTCCGAGAAGCTGATACTGCTGGTCGAGGGAGCAACTTTGAGAACCATTGCTTTACAGCAAGTTTACCAGTGGCTTTATACCAACTTTATAAGAAAGATATCCTTATCACTGCCATCCCAGTGTTATAGAGGAGAAAACAGTTAAGCAACCTGCCCAAAGCCATATAGCATTAAGTGATGGGGCTGGGATTCAATGCCAGGCAATGCCAGGCATATCTCCTAGGTCACAGGTTGCAAACAGAGTTAAGGGCTGGCATTTTCAATCTTTGTTTGCAACTATCAAAAATATATTACACACACACACACACACACACACACACAGGTTGGCCTTAACTGACATCTGAGATACAAGAGTGAAACGTGCTAACTGATGCCAAGGGGATGGTAAGGGAAAGTCTTTCAGGAACTCTGTGGGCCATTCCAATGAAGTATTATTTTGGTCCTACTGGGATGAAGCCAGGATTTAGAAATGCACGAGTATCAATGTACAAAATGACTAATTAAATATGTAAAGGAAAATCTTTACCATGTCACACCTTGAAACTGAACTGTAGATGAGTACTCAATATCTATTGCTTTAAATATATTTATTTTAAATTTTTTACAAATTATGAAAACTAACAATATCTGGAGAAAACAATATGATGCTTTTTGTGTGTATGTGTGTGGGGGGAGAGTGTCCCAAGATGAAAATTGCAATTCTTTCAAGAATCTGCTTGCTTTTCACATCTTGAACTAATTCGTAGCATCTCCCTGGTTGCCTTCCAATAAACAACTTCTTCTTTAAATTGGTGGCATTATGTTATGTTTGAGATCTGAATCACAGAGACTGTAATACAAACCTGCATGCTCCATCTTGTCGTTTTGTAGAGTGCTGTATATCTAATTAAAGCTTATGGGTCCATAAAAAGACTTAACATTAAAAAAGCAGTCTGTGTTGGAGAAAGCCCCAGGGCAGTTTGGAGGAGGGGTTTCTTCATTAACAATAAACATATTTGCTTAAATTCAAAGTTAAGTAATAATATATTAATTTGCACTTGAATATTCTTAAATATTGCCTAAGCATAATCAGATCATGTTACTACATTTATGGTGTGGAACTGAAAATGGGTCATGTTCTTGCCAGCAGCACTCTAGCTTCCGAAGAAACACGGGGGATGAATAAATGATTTACCATGTGGCCAGTACCAACTGTATCCCTGATGTTATTTGAATCAGTTTAATATTCTGTTCCTTTTCATTTATTGTTTTGCTATTCATATGTCCTTGTTACCCTTACAGATTTTAGTCAAAACCTGAGTCACATGGCAACAATATAAATACTCTTTTCCAAGGGCTTATCTATTATGGCCGTTGTTTTGTGGTTACTGTTACATCTCAGGGGCCATAAGCCTGGTGGCAGAGGCTATCAACCACTGGAATTCCCTTGGGAGACTATTAGAGTAGTATTTTTTTTCCCTTTACTGGGTTCCCTAAATAGTGATACCTCCCTGAGGGGAAAAGTGCATGGTCTTCCAACTTCCCAGTAATAAAGGACCGAATTCCACAAAGGAGCTACTGCTTAACATATGGCTAGAGTTAGAATGCCAGCATCAAAGTGAGATTTTTCTTTTATGGTCTTCCTAAATCAGAGTGATCCCAGAGCTGGGGCTTTGACTCATCCTTAAAGGGTAGAGGCCCAGCCTGAGGCCTAGAGCCTAAGGCTTTCTCCAGTCAATGATCCATTACCCCATGCTAGAGCATTAGGGTAACTGGGAGTCCCCCTATAATAGAAAACCTTATGTTATCACCCTGAGAGTTTGCACCCCCCCCCCCCCCCGGAATCCCCTCTTACTTTTCAATCATCTTCAGACATGCAAAATTGATGCTGTGGAGAAAGTCTGAAAAAAAAAAAAACCTGACATTTGCAGGTCAACAAAGACATTTGCTAAAGCCATCTAGATTTCTCTTCTGCACCCAATCAATTTAATCAAATTTGGAGCACCTAAGCAGCTTTTATTTGTATATTTACTTTTTCTTGTGTCCTCCTTCACTAGGCGTCTTTTATTGGAAGGGTGGAAAGAAAGGAGAAACAGAAAGGGAAAAGCAGGTTGGAGAAACCTGGCACCTGGCTTGTTGGCTCTCCCTTTTAGTAACCTCAGAGAGCTGATTAGGCATTGCAAGACAAGCTTTCAAAGGTGGGAGTCAGTCCCCTACCCCACCCCCCGCCTCCAGCACCCCTCTCTGGCTTTGGTTAAGCTCCCTTCCCGAGCCAGCTGGCCTGGTGAGCAGGCCGCTGAACCATCTAGTTAACCACGGTTAAGGTCTGCTGTTTTGAATCCCGGACTTCATATGCTTTAATACTTTCCACGACCTTTTGCTTTTCCAGGCGGTTTCCAGTGGAGGCAGCTAACTGATGGGGCCGGCTAGTGTCTCCCGTAGACCTTTAAAGCCAGCGCTGCATTCAGATGGTGGGCTTTTCTCCTTTTGTTTAAATAGCAACAAAATCAACAAAATTCCTTCAAATTGGGTTCCCAAGAAATAAAACTGTAGAGAAAAAGAACATATTCATATGCGTATATATATACATATGAATGTATATTTAATTTTTTCCCTCCCCTTGCTTAAACTTGGGCGGGAAATGCGGCGAACCTTTAAAAGCGTAAAGTGCGTGCTGCCCTCAGCCCCCCGCTTCAGGACGCAGTCGGGGCGCACGCTGTCCCTTCCCTCCGATTTCTCCCGACAGCTCGCGCTACTTTTCTCAGCCATTGTCCCATATCCCCGGTGCTTCCTCCTTCACCATCCCCTCTCCTCGGGCGCCTCGCCTGCTTCCTACCGCCAGCCAAAGCCCAGACTCGCTGAGGTGAGACGCCGCCAGAACGCCCTCCAGCAGCCCGCGCGCTGGAACCCGCAGGTGCTGTCGGCCCCGCCCTTCCCGTGGCCCCGCCCCGGCGTTGCGTCACAGTGACGCGCGTGCCGCGCAGGCGCAGCTCGGCCCCACCCCCTCCCCGCGGCCGGCCGCCCGCTCGGTATTATGATTAGCGCTGGGTGCGGGGATTCGGCGGCCGGGAGGGAGTCGTCGGCGCCACGGCCGCTGCGGACGGACGCTTGCCTGCCGGCTGAGGTAGGGATGAGCGCGGAGCGCGGCCGGGCGCGGCGGCCGTGGACCGCGGTGCGGACCGGCCTCCGCCGCCTGGTATTCTGCGCCGTTGCCGGGCTGGGAGTCCGGGCCGGGGCGCCCACCGCAGGCGGAAAGTAAGTTGCGCGCTCCGCGCTCCCCGCGCCGGCCGCAGCGCGGGCCCGGGAGGACGCGGAGCCGGGGCTGCGGCGGCCGGAGCCGGCGCGGCGCCGGCACGGCCTGGCGGCGGG